>NC_056733.1:836554053-836691553 GCF_019279795.1 Protopterus annectens
TGCCTCAAAACAAATGATTAGAATGACTGAAAACCTTATTACCCTGTTAAGAGACCTAGAACTGGTTTTCTTTCCGATTCTTCTGATCAGGAATCTGATATCTCTGTTCCTTCTGAGTGCCAAGATTTACCCTTATCTACTTATGAGGACTCTGATGCAGAGGATGCCATTCTCTCTGCTTAAGCCAGGACTATTCTCAGTCCAAAAGAAAGTTAGAATTTTTTAACCTGCTCCAACACGGGCCTCCTCTGCTGTCCCTCCTGTTCTGGAGATTGTAGATGATGTTTTCTTAGAATCCAGCCTTACCCCAGACACTTTTCCTCCAGCTCCCAAATTCCTCTTCAAGAATCCTACTGCGGATCCATAGACCATTTCCCAAAAGCATTAATTAAGGCTACTGCCAAAAGCCCCCCCCCCCCTTCTGATAGGGACTCTAGAGCTTTAGGATGGGGGGGGGAGTATACACCTCTGCTACTTTGGCCATTAGGGCTTTAAATTGCCAGTTTCATGTGTTAAAGTATCAGCAGCGTATTATGGGACTACTTAAACAGAAAATTATGTTGATTCCTGACTGTGCTGAACACAAAGATTTACAAGAGTTAATGCATTCTGCTGACCAAGTTGGTAAACACACTTATGCAATGTGGTTTTGATGCTTTAGAAGCATCTTGCAGGGCTGCTGTCACTGGGTCTGTACTTAGAAGGCATGCTTGGCTTAAGGAACAAAACTTGCCAGATCATGTTAAAGCTAAATTACTGGATGCACCCTTAAACCAAGAAATCCTCAAAAGGATGGAGGAAAAAGCAAAATCTATGCAAACTGTTAAGGATTTCTTACAAGTACAGACACCTAGATTTAATAGGCATTGGCCTTCAAAGAACTGGTCCTTTCCAGGCCTTCTCAGTCCAAACCCAGGAGCAGCAGACCACCAAGACTTCAGTCTCAGGCGATGCACAGATCTAAGCAGTGGGGGAAGCCACCCCCCTATGGAAAAATGACACAATGACTTATCCTCAACTCTTCCACGCCTTGCTCAACTACTTGCTCCCTTAGGAGAAAAGCTCGCCCTGCATGCAAAAAACTGGGGACGCATTACCCAAGACAAATGGGTTTTAAACATAGTTTACCTAGAATACAGATTCCACTTCCACTCACTCCCAACCCCAAGTGGATGGCCAGACGTCCCCCCAAATCAGTGGGCGGAGCCCCAAAAACAAGTGCTCTCTCTCCTCAGTAGCAGGGCCATTCAGCCTGTCCCAGCAGAACAAAGGGGACAAGGTTTTATTCAAGGCTGTTCCTGGTTCCCAGAAAAGAAAACTCCTGGCGTCCTATCCTGGACCTGTCTAGTCTCAACACCTTTCTGGTGGTTCCAAAATTCAAAATGCTAACTCTTCAACAGCTTTTTCCTATGCTAGCCAAGGATGCCTGGCTGTCAACCCTAGACTTAAAAGAAGCTTACCTGCACATCCCCAATAAGGGATTCCTGCAGAAAATACCTATGTTTCAGGGCAGGCTACATGCACTATCAGTTGTCTGCACTTCTCTTTGGCTTATCTACTGTGCCCAGGATATTCACAAAATGCCTAGCTCCAGCTATTGCATTTTGTAGGCAGAGAAATATTCAGATTTACCCATACTTGGATGGTTGCCTGATTCAGGCAGAGAGTCAGGACTTGCTATTACAACACCTGGCATTTGTAAAGAGACTTCTAATCTCACTGGGGTTACACCATCAATGAGAAGAAATCACACCTATTACCCTGCCAACAGATTGTATTCTTGGGAGCAAGCTTGAACACAAACTTCCCAGATGGCATTCCTCACTCCAGAGAAACAAGTTTATTTGACAAAGTACTTCAAACTATTGGCCACAAAAACCCATCTATCTGCAAGGAAAATCCTGCAAGCCCTGGGTTTCATGGTCCTTTGCATTCTGTTAATTCCATATGCAAGACTGCATATGAGGAAACTTCAATGGTATCTAAAAAGTCTTTCCTATCATTCCTTGTCTAAGGGCAGAGTTCCTTTGGTGGACAGAGGCTTGCTACCACAACAAGGGACTCCCTTTCACTCTACCACCTGCCACTCAAACCCTAACAACAGATGCATCAGACTGTGCATGGGGGCTCACATGGCAGGGCAGTGCAATTCAGGGCAAATGGAACCCAAAACAGATGCACCTGCATATCAATCAAAAAGAAATGTTAGCTGTACAGAATGCTCTGACAGCCTTCAAAGACATTATTCTTCCAGGACAACTATTGGTAAAGACAGACAACACCACGGTTATGTGGTATATAAGCAGGGGGGGAACCCATTTCTACCCACTCTGCAGACTAGCCATAGCTCTGTGGAACACAGCCTTGAGCTACCAAGTGAACCTACAAGCTCTATTCCTGCCAGGCAAACTAAATTCACTGGCAGACAACTTAAGCAGAAATTTCATGGACCCACATGAATGGAAACTGGAACCCAAAATATTCAAGGTCTTGAGGAACAAATGGGGGACACCACAGGTAGACCAGTTTGCCTCCCTCAGAGCTACCAATTGAACAAATTCTGCACCAGACCTCCCCATTCAAGCTTGGAAAGTGGATGCCCTGTCCTTTACCTGGGAAAGCCTCTCGGTTTATGCCTTTCCCCCTCTGCCTCTCCTCTCGAAGGTTTTACTAGAGATCAAACAGGACAAGCCAGGGACAATACTGATTGCACCAGACTGGCCACACCAGCACTGGTACCCCCTTTTGCCCTGTCTGACAGTGCTACAACCATGGCACCTGCCTCAGACCCTTTCCCTGCTGTCCCAGCAGGCGGGCCAGATTCTGCACCATCAGCTTCAAACCCTGAACCTTGCAGCCTGGCTAATTCTCTGAGCTCAACTCTAGCAACCCTCAGTAAGCAGGTACTAGATGTCATTCTTGAGGCAAGGAGGCCTAGTACTAGAAATTCCTATTCAGAGAAGTGGAAAAGACACTGTTCCTGGAGCCAGGCTCAGCGGATGGGCACAACGGTGCTCAGCTTACCTCATATTCTAGATTATTTAACAGACATGCTCCACAAGGGGCCTATCTTTCTCTTCAATTAAGATTCGTGCCTCTGCCATTTCAGCACATTATAATACTGAGCCAGCCCTCTTCTCTCATCCCCTGCTAAAACAATTCCTTAGAGGCGCCAATGATTTAAGACCCCCCCCCCCCCAGGAGAGCTCCCACTCCAGCCTGGGACCTTAACTTTGTATTGGAAAAACTCACTCTTCCCCCCCTTTGAACCAGCTGCTACAGCAGAGTTGAAATTCCTTTCTTGGCAAACAGCCTTACTTCTAGCCATCACTTCATCAAGAAGTGTGTCTGAACTGCAGGCCCTCATGGCAGTGGAACCCTTCATTATCTTCCATGCGGACAGAGTTTCCCTCAGGACTAATCCATCCTTTATTATGCCTACGGTGGTGTCTATTGTGGTTTGCCTGCTTTTTTCCCTAATCCTCAAAGTAACGGGGAAAGGATACTGCATTCTCTGGACGTGCACAGACAGCTTAGATTCTATTTGGACATGACTAAGCCTCTCAGAAAATCTGACCAGCTGCTAGTTAGCTTTGCTGCAGGGGCAGAGGGGAAGGCCGTTTCAAAGCAAACCATTTCCAAATGGATAGGCCATTGCATTCATTTCTGCTACAAGCACCATGGAAAACCTACCCCACAGGGGATAAGATCACATTCCACCAAGGCTGCATCTACCTCTACGGCATTTCTCAGAGGAGTCCCTACCAGGGACATCCTGGAAGCTGCCACTTGGAGCTCTGTACATACTTTCACTAAGCATTACCACCTGCCTATCTTTTCTAAATCCAGAGCTGGATTTTCCACAGCAGTCTTACAGGGCCTGATTGCTGGCCCTAATGCTCTTTAACTACCTCCACCCTTCCTTAGCTTTGGGAATTAACCCAAATGTGATGACTGCAACAGTGAAACACGAAGAACATAGTACAGTTGTGTACACTTACCATAAATGTAGATGTTCGAGTGTATTCACTGTTGCAGTCCTGGTTACCCTCCCTCCAGCCCCTGACTCCTCTTGACTTTTACCTTTCCTTCTTTTTTGGTATATATTATATCATGTGTATTTGCTTTTTGCTGGGGATGTTCCATACCATATAATTGCTTCCGGTTGTGGGGGCACCTGACATCTGGGACAAGAAAAACTGATGTAATGGTATCGGCTGCATGTTTTTATACCCCTGACGACCTGACATCATGGAAGAAGCGACAGCATCTGACGCAGAAATCCAAAGACTCTGGTATTCAGGCTGGGTGAGGGCTACCCACAGGCAGATAACCTAAATGTGATGACTGCAACAGTGAATACACTCGAACATCTGCATTTATGGTAAGTGTACACAACTGTATTTTTCTAGGAAAGAGACCATAAACGTATTTAACTCTCTTAATTCTACTGATAAAAGGAAAGATTGGCTAACAGCACTTTAAAGATAATTTCAGTAAATATTGTCATCCCCAAAACAGTTTATTTATTAGCCATTTGTTCTTTACAATGGCAAAACGGCTTGCAAAGAGAATATGTAAGCAAGTGCTGAGCTGAAAAATAGAGCCAAATTCTAAATTTGATGAACTGCATGATTTTGTGACAAGAAAAGGAATAATTTGTGGCATCAGAAATGAAGCAGAGGCAGGCTGTAAGAGAAGCAGACCTGATCTTATTAAAAGCTGTGGTTTGTATGTAGAATGAATAAGTTACTTGTGCACAGTTAAAAGAATTGACTGAGAACAGTGTATACATTTAAGTATAAGTCATATAAAGAAGAATGAGAAATAAATTTGGATTGCATTGTGAAAATAATGGATATGAAAGATGGCCAATGACATCCTCTAGAACAGGCTCCCCATCCATGTGAAGCAGAGTTCCTCCCTATCCCCATTTAGGTGCAACCTGGACCAATGGATGGTTAATTGGAAATTCACCCCTCGTGTTGCTCCCGTGTCTGTGATAGAGGCAGTCAGAAAACCAGCCCCTAGAAATCAAATGTATATCAGGTTTGTGGAACACATTTGGGTTGCATGGCTAGACTTTTAAGGGCCCTGGTGGTAGTTAGCCTAGTATACACCAATGAAGTACTATAACAAAGGAAAGATCCAGGATGGAAATATGTAGTCAGTGTAAGTTAGTTGCTATAAGGATGAAAGGAGACACTGTCAAGTTTTTTAATCAAACTTGCAGAATTTTGCTATTTATGGGTATTGTGCAGAGATGAGCAAAAGCAATGTATTCAGAAGAGCTTGCTTTTCGCGTTTACTGTTGAAGTGAAAAGGCTCTGCACTGAAATCTGAAAATGCATCTGTAGCAGTGGAGCATGGGTACAAGCTTACTGAAAAGAAATGCTAAGAAGTAATGGAAATATGTTGAATTAAAATGCAAAGCAAAATATCTTGTCAGAAAAAAATACCTTTAAACTACTGGGATTGGAAGATGCTCAGGAGAGCCTTATTTACATTATTGACTTACTCTCATCACCAGGTGGTACTGTTAAGTCAGAAACTGTGAAGATATCAGTAGAGAAAACAAGTCTTTGTTTTCAAATAGTTCTACCAAAAGAGAATAAGAAACTGATTGTAATATTTTGGGTGATGTGATTTGTTAGAAATTAGGAATGGTAAAAGGAATTCTTGGTCTAAAAGCAAAGACTGCACATGTTCATGATCTCTGGTACTGTAGAGAGCCATAGCAGTGATATACCACAGGGTCGTGCTGATTTGTTTACAAACTTAGGATGCTTGTCAGGAGGATATTGCACAAAAGTAAAACCTGGTGAAGTACCAGTGGAAGTCCTGACTGAAATCACTGTTGCAGTATTCCAAATAAGTATGTTATCACCACTGATGTTTGTCTGGTGTGCCAAAGCTTTACCTTCCCTAGGTCATACATCCAATGTTTGACCTCAGCTCACAAGCATAGGGGCATCCAGGCAGAATAAGATGATTATCCCGCCACCAGACCCAATGCAAGTTGCATATCCATCGGACTGTTAGCTGTTTGATCGTTAGTAAAAACGAGACAAGTGCCCATTGGGGAACCTTCTTTTACTTACCTATTTTGTTGTGCTATGTCTGTGTTAGATGTCAGCTAGGAAGGGTAAGTGCAAATGCAGTAGACAAATCCTGTTAAAAGATCTGCATATGCAGTGTCTCTTCTGCCTAGGCATGGAATATGACTACCAGGCCTGTTCCATCTGCCAGTCCTTTCTAGGAGACAGTATCTGAAGCATTTGTCTCACTTGAAGGTGGTGCCTTTTTCTTCCCTAGATGTGCCTCCACCCATTAAGAAAAAACTCAAAAGGACAATAACAAGTACTCAAGTCTATCTTTTCTGATTCTGATGTACTTGCTATGGCTCTAGAAACCCATGGTGCATCTGACTGCATCTGTTTGCCCTGCACTGGATCTCCACAGGAGGCTAGTATGGCTTTGGAAGGCCTTACAGGTGAGGAATCCGCTCCCATAGACAAAAGTTGAACCATGGATCATAATTTTAGAGGACCCAAAAGGCATCCCTGCTAAGTTAATATAGATATGTCAGAGGTATTAACCTCCCCACTTTGTGCAGGTGGATGTCATACCAAAAAAGAATTGACAAAAGCTAAGCATGTCTTCTCTTCTCCCCCGTTTGGGGGAAAAGAACTAATGTACTTTTCTCTAGGCTATCTCCCTGAAGCCTCCTCCCTTTCCACCCATCCTCCTCCTCCTCCTCCTCCTCCTCCCACACTACATAAAGTTACTCTGGAGTACTCTTCTTTTGAAGAGGAAGGTGCCTTGGACTCTAAACATTCTGTGATATACTCCTCTCATATAAACTTCTCTGGCAAATACCTTCTGTTGATGAAGACTCCATTTCCCCTGACTTTCCTCTTAAATAGGATTTACTTGGACATAATTGTAAACATGATAAAACTTTTGAGTGAGAGTCTAGACAGATACTACACCCTCTTGGAAATGGAAACTTCAGCCCCTTCACCTGTTCCTCCAGTTCTAGAGGCTTTCTTGGGTGCTTTCCAGTCTTCTTGGTTACCCCTGATTCATAGCCTCTTGCCCCCAAAAGACTAGACAGATTTTATAGAGTTTGTGATGAACTTAAGCTCTTGTGCAAGAATCCAGTGGCAGACTCCTCTGCAATTCCTCTCCCTGTTCAGATAAACTTTCCAAACTTCTTCCCAATGCCAATGTCCTTCCTTCAGACAAAGACAATACAACTGTGGCTAGGTGGGGGGAAAAGGTTTATACATCTACTCTGGCATTCCTGGCATTCAGGGCTATTAATTATCAAACCCAGATGACCAAGTACCTGTTATACATTCTCAATTCCTTAAGCAAGGTAATTGTGGAACCACAGGGGCCATATCCCAAAGAACAAATGTTCTTGCTTAGTCAGGCTTCTAAGATAGCCAGACACAGTATAAAATGTAGTTATGATGATGTAGAGGCATCTTCTGGAGCAGCTGCTACTGGCTTTGTCATTCACAGGTATGCATGGCTGCACAACCAACCAGTGCCAGAAGACTTCAAAGCCAAACTTATTGATTCTCCTTTGAACAAAGACCTTTTGTTTGGTCAACAAGCTGCCAGCTTATTTAAAGTCCTACAAGAGCAAGGAAAAAACAATGAAGACTGTAGGCAGATTCTGCTAACCTCTGTACCTAGCTTACCAGAATTACCCAGCCAAGCCCACTTTTTTGTTTGATGGGACTCTAGAGTTATTAAAAAAACACAAAAAAAGCTTCCAGAAAGAAATTCCCAGAGAAGCTATAGTGAGAATGCACATGTGGGAGGCCTCCCTTTGAGGAATAATCTCTGTGACTGTTTACAAAAATATTCTCCCAACCCCTCAGTCCAGTCCTTCCCTGCCCATCTCCAAAAGATTTACTCAGTCAGTCTGAGTCTGGTAAAAGATCACCACAGACCGGAGGGTGCTTCTCATTATAAAATGAAGTCATGCCATGGACTGGAAAAAACTTCCCCCTTTGAGTGACGTACCCCCCTCCCCACAGTCAGGCCCATCTTCTACAACCCATACTCCAGGAATTGCAGTCATGAGGCACTATAGAACCAATGCCCATAAAGTTCATAGGAAGTGGTTTTACTCCAGACTCTTCCTAGTTCCAAGAAAAGAGGCTAACTGGAGACCCTTACAGGATCTGTGTCTGCTAAACAGCTTCCTAAAAATGCCAACATTCAAAATGCTCTCACTGCACACACTGCTGCCTTTCATACTTCCTCAGGCATACCTAGTACCCCTGGGTCTCAAGGATGCCTTCCTCCATATTCCAAATCACCCCTCTTGTAGGAGATTCCTCAGGTCTTGTACCAGCTCATCCCACTTTCGGTTTACTGCTTTGCCTTTTGTGCTTTCCACAGTCCCAAGAATTTTCACAAAGTGTCTAGCACTAGTGATAGCATTCTGCTAAACTCAGGGAATTCAGATTTAACCCTACTTAGATGATCTGTTTATCCAGGCTATGTAGCCTCAGATCCTGCTACAGTGTCTCCAGTTCACCCTCCTCCAGCAGTTGGGGTTCACTGAAAAAGAAATCCTCCAGCCCATCCAAGACTTAGTGTCTCTGGGCTGTAGACTGCACACCAGAAAGATTGCAGGTATACCTTTCTCAGGGAAAAAGTACCGAATCTTACGGCTTACTTTCACAGCCTTTCCTCCCTCTACCTATTCTCGGCCAGGAAAATCCTCAGAACCCTGGGATTCATGGCAGCCACTATCCCAATGCTCCCTCTAGCCAGACTGCATATGAGGAATATTCAGTAGTACTTGAAAACAGTCTGGTCCCAACACTGTCATCCTGTAGACACTGTGAATCACTCTCATACCTTCTCTCAGGAAGGAGTTATTTTGGTGTGAGGACCGGGTGAAATTCAACTCTGGGCTCCCCTTATCCCCACCAGTTCCAATTCAGAAGTTACACACAGATACCTCAGGTGAGGCCTGGGGAGCCTGCACAGGCCCCTGCATAGTCCAGGTCAAATTGCAGACAAAATTCCAGAGAGAACACCTCAATCTGAAAGAGATGAGATCCCTCATCCAGGCTCTTCAGGTCTTATCAAATATTTGGAAGCCAGGTCTTCTTTTAGTATTCACAGGCAACACTACAGTCATGTGGTACATAAGCAAGGAGATGCTAGATCATACTAACTCTACAGACTAGCACATTGGGCCTGGGACCAAACCATCCAAAAAATCTTGTCTCTGCTTACCATATACATCCCATCACTGGACAATGTGTGTTGGCAGACACATTTAAGCAGGACTTTGGAGGACTGTCATGAATGTGTCCTGGACATCATTCACTGCCATGGGATACCCAGGATCTGTTTGTCTCAAGAGAGCAACAGACAACTTTCCTTATTTTGCACCAGGAACTCTTTCCCCTTTGCCTGTTAAGAGAGATGGCTTCTCTTTTCAGTGAACAGGGAAATTCTTGTATGCCTTCCCCCGCTACCTCTTCTTCCAAGGTTTCTGCTAAAGATAAAAAAAAAAAAAACTAGTCACCCCTTTTTAGCCAAGACAGCATTGCTTCCCTCTTCTGTTTCATCTAGCCAAGGGCAAACACTGCAAACATTTACACAAGCTGGAACTCATCACTCAGCAAAGGATCGTAATTACATCCCAGGCTGTCATCCCTAAACCTAAGCTTGTGGATAAGATTCTGATTTTTTTCAGGCATCAGTTTTCAGAAGATGTGATTAAAGTTTTCTTAAGAAGCAAGGAGACCTACCACTCGAAAATCCTACATAGCAAAATTGACAAGACTTTTTTGTCCGATGGGAATAACCAGGACCCCCAACAAATCAGAGGTAGCTTTGAGCCTGAAATACATATGCAGGCTTATGGATGTAGGTCTGGTCTACCCTCCCATTAAAGCCTACCTGTCCCCCCATCTTTGCCTGTCTGCTCCTCAGCCCTCCTTTTATGTCCAGACCTGAGGTCAAACAATTCCTTAACTCATTACATCCGAGTGACACCTCCAGATGCATCTGAAGTTAACTCCTACTAACTCCTGTAGGTGTCAAATATTGCTTGTTCATATTTGCATCAATAATTCCAAAATCATGCTATGTACAAGGTTTTAAAAGATTTCATCTTAAAGCTTACACAATGGCAAACTCAACTGCAGTAATGTACGACCTCTGTCTAGTACAGGTAAGTAGATATTAACTGTTATTATGATATTAATTTATATAGATATAATTTTCATGTTTTTCTAAATATCTCAACAACCATGTAACACAGACAGAACTCCTTACCCTCATATGAAAGCTCTCGGCTAGAGGAATAAAAATGTTGCTGACATTATGTGTGTAATTTGAGTAGCTGCTGATATATTGTAAGTTGTTTACAAAATATTACAAATGGAATAGTTACTGTGTTTACTGTGACTTATAAAATTCAGTTTAAGACCTAGAACTTAAAGAATACTACCACTATAAAAATAGTTTGTGCTGAACAGTTTGCCATTTACACTTCTTTCATAACCCCATATGTTTCCAGAGATTTGAACATTTATTTGAAATGTGAGGACATAATTCGATTCTGTCAAAAGCATAGGCTCCACCCATTGGAAGTTACAGTGCAAACTTCCTGACCTCCATTTGAGTGAATGAGTTAAAGGGATTTTGCATCTTAGATACCAAAGAAGTCTGTCCCCCATCCTTGAGACCTCCATCTCATGCTGGAAGAGCTTACTGTGCTTCCTTTTGAATGAGCAGCCTCGGGTAATTTCAAATTCTGCACCTGGCAGGCTATTCTGCTTCTGGCTCTCACTTCAGGCAGTAAAGTCTCAGAGCTACTGGCACTCATGGCCTTTCCCCCCTTTTCTTATTTTTTGCAAGGACTAGGTGACCCTGTGTTCTAATCTCTCCTTCATTCCAAAAGTATTGAACGAGCTCTCTTAACTAGGCTATACATCTTTCTGCTTTCCTTCCCAACACACAGAACTAGGGGAAAGACTCCAATAGTCACAGACAGCTGAGATTTTATTAGGACAAGACCAAATCTGTTCTTAAGTGTGATCAGCTTTTTGTTTTCTCAATAATTATCCATGTAAACCATTGCAAGCTGTGTCTCTAATTCCATCTCCTTTTGTTTCTCTCTGCATGGCAAATTTTTGCCATCATGCTCTTGAACCCACTCTGCCAGGGCCATGGCATCCTTATGGGCCTTCTACAAGGGAGTGAACACAAGGGTCGTATTGGAAGCTGCAACTTGGTCTTCTGTACACACTTTTACTAAATACTACAAGAATTATGCCATTTCAAAGTTCAGGGTGGCCCTCACAGGGTCAGTTCTCTCTGGCCTCTTGGACAGTTCCTCTGTTTATTAGCCACCCCCCTCCCCCCATACTTTCCCTTCAGCTCTGGAAATCACCCAGTTTGGAATACTGCATCAGTGATTTCAGTCAAGATGTAGTACAGCTGTGTAAGAACTTATTTTAACAGTAGATGTCCTACTGATACTGATCACTGCAGCAGTTTACCTTCTTCTCTCTCTATATGTTTCTCCCTTTTTTTCTGGAGATGGTCTGAGGATCTATGCTGATATGTCCACCTATATTCCTCTACACTTGTAAGCTGAGGTCGCATGTTAGGCGTATGACCTAGGGAAGGTAAAGCTTTGGTATCCTGGCTAAATATCAGAGGTGATAACCCACTTGTTTGAAATACTGCAACAGTGATCATTAGGATATCTACTGTTATGGTAAATGTTTACACAGCTGTACTTTTTACTTCCAGAAAAGTTTTGTTAGCTCTCAGTAGTAAAGTCGAATAGAATGGAAAATATGCATACCACATAGAGGTAATTGCAGCCATAAACTGTGAATAGGGTCGTTATTGTGTTAAAAAAAAATTTGTATTGATCCACATCATATGGGTAAAACAGTTGAAAGAGAACATCACCAATTGCTTACTATTGAAAAAAAAAACTCCGGAATACAAAATGCTAAACTTTTCTTAGTATTATCTGCAAACCAGAGGTTCCTCACAAAAATAACACAAGGCGTAAACACAATGCCGTATGCGGATTGTCTCAAAGCCCTGTCCCTTTACTCTGTTTCTGTAGACTGCTGAGAGAGGCAGCTTATGCCTGGCATACAAGATATCCTTGGGTCCTGCCCTAATGGAATTTTGTGCACATCTTTAAAAAGAGCAACATCAGAACTACTAGATCAAAGGATTTAAACTTTGCTTGTGATTTTAATAGGACATGTTGGAGGGATAGGTATGCATCTTGGTGAATTCCCATTCTCTGGAATAGGCTTCTCATCCACATGAAGTAGAGCCTTTCCGTAACCCTAGTCTAGCATAACCTGGACCAGTGGATGGGAAATCAAAAAGTTTGCCCCTGCTCTGACACCTGTGTCGCTGATGGACAGAGACAGTAGTTGAATCATCCCTTAAAATAATCTCAAAGGCAAAATAGCCCATGGAATACCTTTGGGTTGCATGGCTAGGCATATAAAGGCCCCAGTGGTTGTTATCCCATTACTTTGCTCTCCTCCCTGTCCCAATTCAAAGCTAAACTCAAACAACATCTGGCACTAAACTGGCTTTGCTACTGTAACAAGCCTGGCTAACTCTCACCATGAATGTATATAATCTATTAATCAAAATACTGTTATTTTTTTCCCCTGACTGTTACCAGGGGTAACTCGAATTTCTGATATTGTCTATTTCATGTCTGCTTAATTCATTTGTAAATATCTCATCTGTAATGCGTCTTTTTTGTTATTACTTTTCTGTCTACCTTGGTGATATGCCTTCTTTGTTATTACTTTATTTTCTCCCCAGGCCTCCACTGAAAATGGACTTTAATCCAGTTGGACTATCCCGGTCAACAAATGTAAAATAAAATAAATAAAAATAAAATATTCCTATGAACCTGTGAAACCTGGACTTCTTGCAAAGGACATTAGATGAAGCAAGATCTAATTAATATATGTAATATATGTTTAATGTGCCAGAAGGAAGGCATAGGCTTCCATTTGGCATTTCGTAAGCACTGACAGTGGTTCCACAAAGCTGATGCTCAAGTTACTAAAGACTTAAAATTTATTGTAAACATAACTGATGGTTCGTTTGTGTGTGGTGGAGCAGAAGAAACTGAAGGCTGTTGAATGGATTAAGACATATTTTTTTGCTAAATTAAAAGCAAATAGAGTCATAGTGTGAATTGTAAAATATGAGAGTCGTATCCTAATGGCAAAAGCTGTAAAACCTGATCCATAAAAAAAATCAAGTAATAAAGTGACACAGATATTACAGAAGTTTGTGGAATGATGCAGTATCTTGCAGAGACTGTACCTAATGTGCCTTTGAAACTGCTTCTGAGAAAGCTGTTACAGTAAGTTGTTAACTGGGAAGGGAACTGTGAACAGGGTTGGAAGGTTGGCATAATGGTTAAGGTTTTTACCTTATAAAGTGCATGGTTTGAGTCTCACATGGGATAATTGGCTAGGCTTAAAATGGCACACACGGGTAGTTACCCTAGTACTAAACTATGAATCTATGAACAGGAAAAGGGTTTGAAAATGCTGAAAAACTAATTACTGATCCAGTGTTAAAGTACTGTATGTGAATAAGCTCGTAGTTGCAAATAGATGCTTGTCAGACTAGTATAGAAGGTGTGATCCTACAAGAAAATAAACAAATTGCCTAAGGGCACAGAGCACTTTGAGTTTCATAAGATGCTCAGATAGGGGTTGTTAGCGAAATTGCACATGGACATGAGAAAATTCCATGTAGGTTTTATGGCAAAAAGTTAAAATGGAAATGGGACATGAGCTCCTACAAAATTATATTCGAAAAGCTTTTTTTTTTTTTTTTTTACATGACACCTACAAAATTATATTTGAACAGTATTTTTACATGGCACATCCTACATTAGAGGATGCTGCTTAATCTATATAATGATCTGAAAGTGAATTACAGGTCTGGCAAGAAACCACAAATAACAGAAATGTTAGTATAGCATATTTGCAGGATCATAAACAGCTTATAGAGGAGGTAATATAAAATTATATGAGTGGTGTCAATAGTACAATGACAAAAAAGTGAAAGATTTCAGATGTACTGATGTTGACTTAGAATTGCAGCTGCTGTAAGAGAGGACAGTGAAAGGTTAGCCTAAGCATACACTTGCACAAGTCATTTCATAGAATTTGAGTGTGCAGCAGCAAAGTAAAATGGCAAGGAGGCAATGAAAATCTGAGATGTTTTCATAGGGCTTTATAAGAACCTTTAAATAGGCATCCCTGTTTGTCTAATATGACCATCCAGGATTTTTGATGTCAAAGGAGTGGAGACAGTAAAGTATTATTTCCTACTTGGTTAGTGGACAGTACAACACTGTAAAAACATATCCCAGTGTTGCTCCTCATTATTCATAACTGTGGCACAGACTAAGATATGGCATTTCAGGAAGATGCTATCCTGATGGTAGGAAGGATGTTTTTCCTAGGCCTACCATTTACATCTGTTCATAGATCCTGACACACCTTCCACAGAGACTACTAAAGGAGCTAAATTCCCCCTTGGGAGGATCATTTTATTGAATGACAAAGAAAGTTGGCTGCTGGACATGTGTGACAAGGTTTACACTTCTACACTGGCCTCTAGAGGTCTAAATTGCCAAAATCACATTTTAGAAGTTCCAAGAACGTACTTTAATGCAGTTCTTGAACATCTGCAATTTGGAAAATGATGAGTGTAAGGTGCCCCTTACTCAGCTGATCCAGACTGCCATCCAGCTGGTTAATCATGGCATACAAAATATACTTGTGATGCTGATGCGGTGTCTAGAGGAGCTACCACTGGGACTGTGGGGAGAATACATTCAGGGCTAAGTAAGCATCCTCCTCCAGAGGATATTAAGGCAAAATTACTAAATGCACCTGTATACAGAGAACTTTAGAAGACTGGAGGAAAAGAGGAAAGCCATAGACACAATGAAACTACTGTGCTCCCCCTTTTGTGGCCTCCCAAGTATAGTAACATTTTCCCTAATAAGCAAACACCTTTTTGAAGGGGATAAAGGAAGGGTAAATAAACCAGAGGGGACATGCCCTTCCAGAAGAGAAAATGACAGGAAGGTAAGGAGGCTAACAAAGCTACATCTATTCCAAAGACAAACTGACTACTTCACTCCACCTTCCCTAACTCCCTCCATCCCCTCACACCAGCTGCAGGACCCAGTACCCCACCTAGGAGGAAAATCAGCTGCTTGTTAAGTGGTGTGGAAGGCAGTCAGTGCAGGTGAATAAGCAGTGGATGTCATTGCAAAGTGATACCTCCTGTAATTCAAGTCTAAGCCTCTAAACCAAGGAATCCCAAGTGTTCCAGGAGAGCAAGAACATTATCCATTTTCAAAGTCATATAAAAAAACAGGACTACAGAAATAGTGCCCAGTGACCAGGAAGGATGAGGTGTCTATAAATTTCTTGGCTGCAAGGAAAGACCAGCCATTGAGACCTATTTTGGATCTGTCCAGACTAAATAAATTTCTACCCATCCCCTAGTTCTAAAAGCTGTATCCTCTTGAGTCTTGCACAAAAGTTAAGTCTCAAAGCCTACATGGTCAGTATGGATCAAAAAGATGCCTATTTATGCATCCTTTTTAATGAAGCTGATAGACACTTCCTAAGATTCCTAGCAGGAAGTTGTCACTTCCTTGCTTGAGAACTTTGACAGTGCAACAGAGTTTTCACCAAGTGTCTGGATCTAGTGATAGCCCATTGCAGAACAACGGGGGATATATATTTACCCATACCTAGCAGCAGTCTGCGTCAAGCATAGTCCCAGGAAATGTCCCAAAGGCTGTCTCATTTGCACAGGATTACCTACAGAAGCTGGATTTTACACTGAACCTACAAAAATTAAACTAGCTCCCTGAAAGGGAGCAGTCTTCCGATGATCTGCTACCTTATTCAATTGCCATGCTTGACTATCGCAGTTCCTTTTGTACAGTCTACCCAGCTCTTGGCTGGGCAGCTCATTTCTTCTTTCCTTCCTAGCTCTTGTAATCTTCACCAGAATGTCTTTTGCTTTCCTGCACATGTAACCAACCCACCATAATATGTTCTCCTTGACCTTCTCTGCAATTTGGGCTACTTTGGCTTCTGTTCTGATTTCCTTATTTCATTGTGTGTTCAACCGTGTGTATCCTACGACCAATCTCAAGTACTTCATTTCCATCACCTCAAGGTTCCTCAGCTGTTTTGCCTTTACTGCTCAGATTTCAGTACCATAAAGAAGCACTGGTCACACCACTGTTATGTACACCTTATTTTTCAGCTCCTCTTGCCTTTTTCTGTGACATACTAGCCCCCTGGCGCTTCATACAAGTTGGATGCAGCACCTTTGACTCTAGCTTTTAGCTCCTCATTCATACTTCCCTTCAACCACCCCTCCCAGATACTTGAAGCTGTCCATCCAGTCATTCACAACCAATTTTTTCCCCTTCTGTCTCAGTTTTCAACTTTTGATTTCTCCTGTATGATTCCAGGACAACTGTTGTATCTGAACTTCGTTTCATCTGATGTTCCTTCAGTTTTGCATTTCAGTCCCCTGTCATTTGCCTGACTAAAGACTCAGCTGCTTCCAGTGCTTGTACAAGTGGAGCTCCTGGATGTTCCTTTGGATTAGAAGTTTCATTTTAACCTCCAGAGCAGAAAATGCTAAAGAAACTGGGGGGGGCAAAGTTTTTTTTTTTTTTGCATTCCCCAACTCTAAGACGCAGTACAAATTTATTTCAGTAATGGGGGGGTTCCTTACTCCCTAAACAAGAAAAGTCCAAACCTCAAAAGGGCCTGTACAAATAGAAGTGTCAGGCTGCCTCAGGAAACTTAGGGACCTGATGGTCAGAGGGAATAGCTATGATACAGAAAAGTTGCCCCTTGTCCCCTTCCTGGAAATCTCTACATAGCTCACCCCCTAAAATCATCTAACCTTTTTTTTTCTTTTCTTTCTTCAAGAGTTAGGAGGCGGGCTGCTTGCCTTAGTGAAGCAGTGGGAGGCTACATAGGCTAAGTGGGTTCTATAAATTGCAGAACATTGTTATAAGCTGCAGATTCATTTGAAGCGGATTATGGCACCCTTCCTATCCCCACAGATCAGATGCTTCTCTTAATCCTACTAATAGAGGGGACTATTCCCGGGGGATCATTGAGAGTGCCCCAGAAAAAGGGACTGGGATTTAATCCAACTTGATTCTAGTTCCTAGAAAATAATGAACTGGGAAACTCATTCAAAACCTTTCCAAGTGGAAAAAGTTCATGAAAATACTAAAGATGAAAATAATGTCCTCCTAGAACCTTTTGCCCTTGCTGTTTCTTGGGGATTTACAAGGTAATTGTGGATCTAAAGGATGCCTGCTTGCATATCCCCATAGCCAAGGTGGATGGGCAGTTCCTAAGACTCAAAGCAGGGTACCCATTACCAATTCATCTCCTTGTGCTTTTGCATGTGTACTACACCCAAGATGTTTGCAGAGTGTCTGGTTCCACCCAGTGGCCAACGTGTGCCAGATTCACTCTCCATTAATGTATGATATGGATAATGAGGGCAGTATCACCTTGGAGTCTCCATTGTAGGAAATCTCCTTTGGGAAAACTTTGTATCTTATGCGGGAGTACCTTCTTGACATCTGTTCTGCTTAAAATAATGTGTTTAATACATTTTGCAGTGTCTTTTCTTTAAAAAAAGTTGTTTTGAAAATAAGTTTTATGCACATCTAGGCTTGTAGAAACCCAGGCACCTGGCATTCGTTCAGTCATTTTGAATATATCTTTGAAAGGGCTTTGTTTGAGCCAGGGTGCCAGCTGCATTGCTGCTAAGAACTCTTGAGTGTTTTTTATAGGACCAGTAGTAGATGAAATGTGAAACAAGACAAGCAAGTACAGAAACTTTCAAAATGAACTATAACCAATTAGCTGCTAAAATAAAAGCAAACATATGGCACATAGCACTACAGAAAATTTCAGCAATTTTTGCAGGGGGGCTTTGCCCCTCCTCACTCTCCATGCACACCTTTAGTTACATATACTATTTTTTTGATCGCACACTACAAGGAAGTCAGCATCTCCATACACTGTGCATTTTGATTATAACACAGTTCAGTTTTGATAAAACAGTTTTTTGCTTTGATAAGTAATAGCTTCATTGCTGGTGGCTTTTGTTTGTAAAACATCAAACCACAGGGATTAATTGAAAGTGGCGTCATCAAAACAACATGCTCCACAACCAGTGGGTCTGAAATGGGACTAGTGATCAGCAGTGGTCATACACGGGGTCAGTGTGCCTTTAAATAGTAACAAGCTTGCTACAAGAGACTCCATGCATTGTACACTTTCCTTCTAGAAAGGCACTCTGATTAAAGGACGTCATTGAAAGAGTGTCTGTTGATCAGTTACTGTCTATATATCACAGAGTGTTGGAGTAGAGAAATACAACTACACAAGTAAAGAAACCTGTTTGCTTTCAGTAGTTTGTGTTTGAAGTCACAGAAGTGTAATTCATGGTAACAAATGTCTCAAATTCATCTAACAGGAACTTTTTACTCTGTGCAAAGAAACCTTTCAGAAAATTGGAAGCTTTAGATCCAGAAATTTGATTTGGTTAGCTAAGATGTCTAAAAAGGTAGTGTGCTGCATTTCTATATACTAATGAAAAATTAACTTTAAAGGTATTTGACTAATTTACATTTTGTGAAACGACGAATAAAATGGCATCCATTTGATAGAAATTTGGGCATTATGCAGACCATAGCACATATTTTGGCATTTATTCAGCATGTGTTCTTTGCAAGTGCACACCATTTATAGAGAATATAGATGATTGTGTTATTTAGCTTTGGTATAGAACCAAAGACTGAATTTGGTGAATGGATTTACTGATAAGAGGAGAAAATAGTTTGTTGTACAAGAGGCAAGTCCTTGGGCGAAACAGATCTTATGTTAGCAGCTGTGAATGAATGCAGGCATAGCAATTTTACTACTTCATAGTATTGAATTAGTTCAGAAAATTAATGTAAGATGAAATACAAGTCAGAAAGGCAGAAATGAAAATAAAGTGGAACTGTTATAACAGTGATTGATATGAAGTAGAGACCCATGTGATAGTATTGCCACAGTAATGAAAATCTGAGAAGATACCCTTAAATTCAATGCTTGTGTAGCATGTTTGACTATAGGCAAAAGATAAAGAGCTGCAGTGTTTTTAATAAATGTTGCAGAGTAGGTGCTAGAAAAGGATGTTTTGTAAAGATGCGTAAAAGGATAAAAACAAGCTTTCAAAACAATTTGTACATTGCTGAATAGAAGTATGAAAATGAGCTACTTGTTTGCACTGTTAAAATGAAATTAATTTGGTGAAGTCTGATAATGCATCTGAGGTTTTTGTGGCAAGAATACAAGTTAGATTTTTGGTGAGAAGTGACGACAACTGACGAGCAAAATGTTGAATTTAAACTAGGCACAGATGTGTGTAATGTTTTGTCTGAAGACACATTTGAAGTACTGGGGTTCAAAGGCACATAAAGTAGAGCTGTTTAACATATTTTGGCTTAAGAGTGGTACCAGTCAGTCAAAAGCTAAGGATTTATAAATAAAAGCGTAAGAAATACAAGATTGTTTTTCAAACTGTAGCCACTTAAACAAGTCAATTCTAATATTCTAGGTCATTTGGGTTGTGAAAAGCTAGGAATGGTAAAACAAATTTCACATCATAAAAAAGGCAGGGTAAATCTGTACAGCAGTTGTAGAGACCTCTTGGGTACTGTGAAGAGCTATAGCTGTGATATCCTGCATGATTTTGCTGATATATTTATAGGCCTAGGAAGTGTGCCAGGAGAATGTTGTATGTGATCCAGATGATGGAACAGTAGTAAAGATCACTGGAACACTGCTCCAGAGTCAAAGGTTTAGTTCTCACCTTTAGTCACTGTGTGGAGTTTGCAGATTATCCCCTTGTCTGTATGACTTTTCTTTTGGGTGCTCTGGTTTCCTTCTACCGCCTAATAACATGCAGTTTGATTGGCCACTGTAAACTGTTGATGTCTTAAATTTAGCCTTACCCTTGTGGCCAAAATCAAGGATAAAATTCCATGATGATTAATTTGGTTACATGATTAACAAATAAAAAATGCTCTAAAGAGAGTAAGAGAATGTATCAGGAACTGCCAGTATTATATACAGAGCTGAAGTGAGCAGGTCCCAGGAGTTGAACAATAAACTAGTGTATGTAGGATGGGTCTGGTGTCAAGACGTGGTGTGGCCAACAGAGTGGATGAATAGTGAAATCACTTTTGTAGAAAGACAAGATGTGAAATTGTTCGATCTCGCCGTTTGTTCTTACACATGGGTTCGGTGCCGATCCTTGGCTCCGAGTCGGCCGCATCACAAGCTCTGCATCTAAGAGAAGCTCGAGGCACAGTCTATATCCCATGATCCCCCTCTGCTATCCCTCAGATCTAGTTTGCTGCTGCAACAGATCGCGTCGAGGAGAGCTCGGGCCAGTAAAAGCTTTTTGTATTTTCACTATATTTAGAGCTATTTAAAGCTAGTTATATTAGTTAATAATTAATAATAGCTGTGTGTGTGTGTTTATTAATAATAGCTGTGTGTGTGTGTGTTTATTCATAGGGGCTTTCCTTTTGTATACTTTTTCATAGTTCGTGTTTCGACTTTCGGCTGAGGCCTATTTAGTCCTGTCAGGGCTCTGACAGCAGTAAACAAGAATTTAGTTCTAGATTGTATATCTATTCTTATAGTTAACTCTTTAGTATTTAGTCTTGTGTGCAGTGTTAGTTTATACATATACATATATATATATATATATATATATATATATATATATATATATATATATATATAATTGTTGCTTTCTTATATATACATACTTATTTACATATAGATAGTGCTTAATATTTGACTGTGTTAACTATTTTTCTCTAGTTTTTCAAGTTATTGGTCAACTTGTTTTAGACATGGCAGAGAAAGCTAAGTCTGGATTCAAAAGATGTCACTGTGGACAGAAAATGTCCATCACAGACAATCATGCTTCCTGCGTTTACTGTCTTGGCCCTCTCCACCTGCAGGAGGACTGTTCTGTTTGTCACTCCTTCAGTGGAAGGGTCATGATGGAAAGGCTTAGGAAGTTAATCGAAAGGGGCTTGCTAAAGCCAGACTTTCAAGAAGCCTTGGAGAAGGCTGATCAGGCATCGAAGTCTTCGAAGGGGTCGAAGTCTTCGAAGGTATCGGAGCCCAGGTCATCGGCTCCGAGCACCTCTACTAAGGTTCGGTCACCGGCTCCACAGACCTCGGGGCCGAGCATCGAGCGATTATCTCTGATCGAGGCCCAGGTCTTGGATGGTGCCTCCATCCTCAATCCTTCGTTTAGTGGCATCTTCAGCCCCTTCGACCCATTCTTCCAGGCCATTATCTGACACTGACGTGGATCGAGTGGTACAGAAGCTCATGGAGAACACGGCTCTTTCCAAACTCATTGCGGTTTCATCCCAATTGGTATCAAAACTTGAAGCCCTCCCTGTGTCTCCGGCAGATCCTCCTTCGAGACCCATTGAGTCCTTGGAGCTGGGAGAAGAGGAACCGATGATTGTTGAGCCCTCGGTGCCGAAGTCTACCTTAGTGCGATCGGCACCACTGACCTCCACTCCCTCAGAGCCCGTCGAGGAGTCGCAGAGCCGACGGTCTCTCCTCGGTTCCGGGGCGGAGAGTCGAACCAAACTTTCGGTTCCGACTCTTCCCCTCGGAGCCTCGGCACAGATTAGCTCAGCTCCGTCCTCGGGGTCGTAGCCAGTGGTCCCGGTTTCAGGGAAACTACCGTACTCTTCGGATCCGGTGGGGTCCTCTTCCCAGGGCTCCAGTGCCTTCGACATCATGAGGAAGGTCTTGTCTGAAAAGACATTTACTTCATCGGAGTCGTCTCCTTCCCCCAAAGGGCCACATTCTGTTTCTGTACCCGCGATCCCCGCCAAGTGTAGAGACCCAATGCCTCAGCCAGCCCCAGAGGGTGTCCCCTGTTCCTCGGAAGCTTCACCAGATGCCCCCTCTGATGAAGTCCCGAGGAAGAAATTGTGCAAGAGGAGGCACATTGATTCCCCACAGGAATCATTGACATCGGACACCGATTTGGATGAGTCAGAGGGGTCCCCACGGTCCCCCTCTGAGGATGTCTCATTTGCTGACATCCTGGAGATCTTGAAGCAGAGGGGTGATTGGCAGACTCTCGCTCCCACTGAGGACGAATCGGTGTTGCTGAAGGTGTTTGGGGCTCAACCTTCTACCTCCTGGGTGACCCCAACCTTTGATGAGTTAATGGACCTAATAGCTTGAAGGGCGTGGGAGACTCCAGATTCAGTGGAACCAGTTCCTCGGAGGCCGAATAAATATATCACTGCCCCCCAGGACAAGACTTATCTTACTAAAGGAGTACCAGTTGATGCTGTGGTGGTAGCGGCAGCCACGAAGAAGGAAATGTCTGAGGCATTTTCCTCTGTCCATCCTCCTAACAAGGATTCTAGGACTATGGACAGGTATGGGAAGCGGGTTTTCAGTTCAGCAACTTTTTCCATGCGTTCGCTGAACTATCTTACGCACTTTATGCGACTTCAGAGAGATCTCCTTAAGGAGCTGGGAGATGCTCTCCAGGGTAACACAGATGCTGCTGTCTCAGAAAAGGTAAAAGCACAGCTTAACACCCTCACTTCGATGGTAAACTCGTCCATGAGGCTCATTTCGTATGCGGCCGAAGGTTCAAGTAGGGCTGCAGCTTCAGCTATCGCTCTGCAGAGACAATTCTGGATGCGCCTGTGCTCCTTTGCGGAAGCCTTCAAGTCTTCCTTTACCAATGCCCCTTTTGATGGTGCCACCCTGTTTGGACCCAAAGTAAAGGAGACTCTCACTTGGTGTGAGCAAGAAGGTAAGACCCTGTCTGCCGTAGGGGTCCGTTTTTCCGCCCCGACCAGACCGTACCCCAAAGGGCAAAGAGGCGAAAAAATGTGGTTCCGAAAGGCTCAGGGATCTTTCCAGTCCACACAGAGTGATGCCCCCTCCAGAGGCAGAGGAGAGGGGAGAAATGGAAGACGCCGCCCAAGCGGCAGAGGGGGTCCGCAGAACCAGGGTGACAGGGATACCATCCCTGGGAAACCCTTCCAGCACTCCTGAGTGGAGGCCCGACTGTCCTGCTCTGGAGGCAGTCGGGGGTCGCTTGGCTTTATACCCAGAGGCCTAGCTAAATTTCACTTCAGATTCTTGGGTAAATATATTAAAATATTAAAAATATTATAAATAGATAGGATCCGGAACTTACTCAAGGTTCTTTTTAGTTCCAAAGAAAACGGGACTGGAGGCCAATATTGGACCTCCGCAAACTCAACACCTTCGTAAGGAAGGAAAAATTCCAGATGGTCATGCTACAATCGATCCTTCCCTTTCTGCAGAAGGGCGATTGGATGTGCTCTGTAGATCTCAGGGAAGCATACTACCACATCAAAATTGCCAGAGCATCCAGAGATCACCTGCGCTTCCGGCTGGGAGCCAGTCATTTCCAATTTCGAGCTCTACCCTTTGGTCTCACCTCAGCCCCCAGGATGTTCACCAAATCCATGGCAGTAGTGGCGTCTCACCTGAGGCGACTAGGATTCCGGGTGTTTCTGTATCTGGACGACTGGCTCCTCACCGCCACCACCAAGCATCGTCTTGTACAAGCCAGGGACTACACAATCAACCTTTGTTCCCGTTTAGGAATCTCAGTTAACTTCAAAAAATCTGCCTTATCGCCCTCACAGCATGTCTCATTCATAGGGGCGGAATTAGATACTACTACAGCTCTGATCAAGCTTCCCCAGATAAGAGTGTCAGCCCTCAGGGATCAGGTCGCTATTTTTCTTCGGAACAAGAATGTTTCTGCTGCGCAAGTGCTGAAAACCCTGGGCATGATGGCAGCTACCCTTATTGCAGTTCCTCTGGGCAGGATGCACATGAGGGTCCCTCCAGTGGCTGCTTTTCGCACAGTGGTCATTCCAACAACTTCCTTTGTCACACGACATCTTGATCACAGAATCTTGCAAACGGGATCTTCGGTGGTGGTTGAACAATCAAGATCTAATGATCGGTCGCCCGTTTGTACTACCCAGCCCTACAGCCACAATAACCACGGATGCTTCTCTGATGGGGTAGGGGGGACTTTTTCAGGGGAGAACGGTCCAAGGAGAATGGTCCAAGAATAGAGTACAATCTGCACATCAATGTCCTGGAGTTGAGAGCAGTATTTCTAGCGTTGCAACACTTTCACGAATCCCTACCTCTAGGAACAGTGGCAGTTCAGACGGACAATGTCAGTGGTCTGGTACATAAACAAACAGGGTGGAACCAGATCTTATCCATTATGCAGAGAGGCCCTGAGAATTTGGCAATGGGCTGCGTCCACAGGTCACTTTCTGATAGCAACGCACATCCCGGGGTCATCCAACGTCATCGCGGACAGGTTGAGCAGAGCCATCCTGTTACCACACGAGTGGTCCCTCAAAAATCAAGTTGCAGAGAGGATTTTCCGCAGTTGGCGCCAGCCTTGCTGCGATCTTTTTGCATCCCCATTAAATGCCAAATGCAGAAGCTACTTTGCCGTAATTCCCCCTCCGGGGGGGTGCCCCCAGGGACGCACTGGTGCACGATTGGCCCCCGGGTCTCCTATATGCATTTCCTCCTGTTCCGTTGATACCCAAATTCCTACAGAAAGCCAGGAGTCTGGAAAGGACAATCATTCTAATAGCACCATTCTGGCCTTGACAGATGTGGTTTCCCTTTCTTCGAACCCACCAGATGGAGGAACCATAGATTCTGGACCCAGTGCCAGACCTATTGACTCACTCGTCAGGAGTTCCTCACCCATCTCTTCAGTCCCTCAAACTGACAGCTTAGCTGCTCCGCTTCCCAATTTAACCAGGTCGGATGTTTTGTCCCCAGCAGCACAGCACATTCTAGTTTCTTCCCACAAAGTTTCCACCAGGAAACTATACAGGAGCAAATGGAAACGTTTTGCGTGTTGGGCATCAGGGCAAGGTATCGATCCCTTGGTGGCCCCGATACACAAAATCTTGGAATTTTTATCTACACTTTTTTCAAGAAGGGGCCTCTACATCCACGATAAGAGTACAGTTAGCTACCATATATAACTTTCATGTAGGTGAAGGGGGCTCTAGAATTATGTCCCACAGACTTTGTAGAGCTTTCATGAAGGGGTACCTTTCACCTCTGTCCACCTATTCGGGATCCGGTTTTTCCATGGAACTTGAATTTGATGTTATCCCAACTTATGTTACCACCCTTCGAACCAGCTTCAACGTGTCCACTTAAGTATTTGTCTTGGAAGACTCTCTTTCTTATTGCTGTTACTTCAGCTCATAGAATATCAGAGCTACAGGCCTTGTCCGTTAGGCCACCATACATGGTTTTCCATCCAGAGTCTCCTTGCGTACTAATCCATCATTCCTCCCGAAGGTATGTTCTGTGCTTAATATCAATCAATCTATAGAGCTTCCCACCTTCTTCAAAAACCATTCGAACAAGTTGGAATACATGCTGCACAAATTGGATGTACATAGGCAGCTGAGATTTTATCTGGACAGAACAAAGGATTGCAGGAAATCGGATCAACTGTTTGTCTCATTCGCAGATAATAAGAAGGGCATGGCAGTAACAAAATGCACGTTATCCAAATGGCTTTCGGACTGCATAAATTTTGTCTATTCAGCTTCAAAACAACCACTTCCGTTCAAGCCTAAGGCTCATTCTACTAGGGCCGTTTCTACTTCTCTAGCCCATGCCACTCGTCTACCGTTGGATACTATTTGTGCGGCGGCAACATGGGCTAAGCCTCATACGTTTGTTACTCACTACAAAGTGGACAGGACCTCCAAGGACAGGGCATCCTTTGGTTCCACTGTTATCAGGAACGTTCTTCAGTGAGTCACCCAGGGTAACGGAGCTAGGGACGCTACCCATGTGTAAGAACAAACGGCGAGATCGAACAATTTCACATAAAGAATTTATGTTCTTGCTATAACGTTCCATGTGAATTGTTCATCTCGCCTTTGTTCTTACATCCCCTCTCTCCTTCCCCCACCGCGTTCTGGAAGAACGGATATGACTAGTGTCTGGTTGGTCTTCTCGGGGTTATCTACACTACCTAGTAATTGGTAGGTGACACATTAGGTATACACCTATTTGTATTTAGTTCATATGTTTCAGGTTTGTGTGTGTGATTGAGTGAACGTTAGACGCAGTGGTTAGTAGTGCGTTCTGGATTCTTGCAAACTAGATCTGAGGGGTAGCAGAGGAAGATCATGGGATATAGACTGTGCCTCGAGCTTCTCTTAGATGCAGAGATTGTGATGCGGCCAACTCGAAGCCAAGGATCGGCTCCGAACCTGTGTGTAAGAAAAAAGGCGAGATGAACAATTCACATGGAACGTTATGGTAAGAACATAACTTCTTTTTTCACATGTGTATTGATCTGCAGGATCAACATAATACTATTGAAGTAGTAGATTTAGTGACAGCATATGCCAACTTTTTTTTTTTTTTTTTTTTTTTAAGAAATTTATACCAGGATTTCTAGCATATAAAGGGAGACAGAGTTCAAAGTTATGTACATTTTAAAGTTGCAGATCATGAAGATTTTTATTTGTCATTTCATTAGTAGTGCAGGTATTCTAATTTGCACAAATGATTGAAGGTATGGTCAATATAATTTGTTACGTATTACTCTGGGATCAGACTCAAGAAGAGCATGACAAGACTTGCACAACTCTCTCAAACATTTTTGACAGCAATAGTTTCATGTTAAATAAGACAAGATGTACAGTGTAAATGACAAGTCTGAAATACAAGGGCGGAAGCTGGATACAAGTCGGAGCAGTTATGTAAATGCCAAAGCAGGAGACTTCAGGCATTACAAATGTTTCTAAGAATAATGCAGTGCCTTGCAAAGTTTGTGACAATTATGTTTCCTGTAAAGCTGTCTGATCAAGATGTACCCAAGAATGGGGCTGTGAACAAGAAAGGTTTTAGTGCTGAAGAAGCTAGTTACAGAAACATCAACATGAACATACTATAATGAGAAAAAGTATGCTGTGTTGCAAGTTGATGCCAGAAAGAATGGTATAGTAACTGCTCTTAAAAGAGAATTGACCAGTTACCTATGGATTAAGAATTGTTATAAAGGCACAGAAGAGGTATGCTCAGGTAGAAAGTGAAGTAGTAATAACATCTTGGAGTATAATGTAAGGTGTTTAGGTAAACAGTGACATGTCTTGCTTGATGGTCAGGAAATGTATCACTGCTGTTAGTGTCATAATGAAATTTGTAACCTGTACATGTAAAGAGGTAACAGTACCACTGAACAAGGCCTTTATCTTGCCAGTTGTAAAGATTTTTTTGTTCAGCTAGATCTAGGAATATTGCTTGGATGGAAGAGATCCAGAAACATTATTTGAAACAAATTGTCAGTGTGAAGGAACTTTATGAACGTGAAGTATGAACGTTAGAGTTGCATTTGGTTTGCTATAGATTATATAGGGAATGCCTAATTTTGGTCTGTTTGTGTTCCAAATATATGGTCTTATGGTCAGCCCTATCTTAACTTTTCATCTCACAGTGTTATTGTAGTAAATAGCCATTAGTTACTTGTGTGTTACTAATACCAGAGCATTATTAAAAGCACTTTTTTTCTCTGGGGTGGCAAGGGCTTGGAACCATTTCCCTGTATTTATTAGGAATTCTGCAATACAATCCTTTTAAATGCAATATAGATGTTGATTTTTAAGGATGCTGTTTTCTTGACATATTCCATGTGCAGTAGGGATCGTCATATCATATGAGGTCCTGGGCCATCACACTAATATAGTAATGTATAGATATGAAATGTTCTGTGGATATGTGTATGATAAAGATGAGGTAAACTCTGTCAACAAACCCTTGCTGCAAAATATATTCAGAAAGTCTTTACACAAGATAGCAGATCTCTAATCTATAGTACTGTAATGTAAAAGTGAAATATAGACCAGCAATAGCAGATATGCTCAGTGAAATATTTCTGCCAAAGAAACATCAACAGTTGTTAAAACTTGACATTCTTTGAGTAATACAGCAGTTACGAATGATGGCAAAGTTAATCTGCCCATCTCCTAAGAGGCTTGTAATGGCCATCTTTGATACATTAGGACCAGTTATTGATCAAATGTTGGTCATTTCCTTGAGGGATGGGGGGGGGGGGTTCTTTAGACTTGAAAGAGGCTTTGGTTATCCCCAGTCTTAAGAAACCATCATTAGACCCAGAATGAATTCTTTACTTGGATGACCTTTGAAAAAGCCATATTGGGATAAGGATGGGAATTGACCATGAGACTAAAAAACTGATGCATTTTAAACTGTTTTATATGTAAACAGAAGATTAATTTTTGATGTAAATAGTAATAACATGTTTATTATACGTTAGAGTAATTTAAAATGGCTAATGCATGTACTGCATCATATACAACTATAAAGGTAATGCCATTGATGAGGTTTATTGCTTTAAATGCTAATGAACTTAACGACAAGATGCATGTGTCATGTAGTACACTTTCCTTCTAGAAACTCTTTTTGATAAAGGACCTCAAGGATAGTCGCATCCATACAGTTTCCTGGTAGTTTACCCACCATCCAGTCATCACAACACACTATTTTTTGACTGGGAAGGTATAATGTTTTACTATTTAAAAAAAAAACACTCTTGGAGTCAGAGCTATAAATTGGCAGGTCAAGATTACTATCATGGGAGCATTGTTAGGCAGAATGAGACTCTAAATTACAAGCTTTATAAATAGAAATAGCTCAGACCATAACTCAAGACTACCATAAAATAGAGAATTATATAGTGTGACTACAGGACTTTAGATGCTTATACCAGAAGGTGCGCCTAACTGAAAATGCAAAATCTACCCAAAGATACGATAGTGTAGTTATTAAATGTACCTAGATAAAGATTTCCTGTTTAGCCTTCCTCCTCAAGACAGTGTTAAAAAGTTATAAGATAAGAAGAGAAAAAGTATGCCCCTCATAAAACAGCATTCTCATTATGCAGTTCCACTGTATAGCAGAAATTAACCCACAAAACAAAATAGAATGTTTGAAAATAAACAGCAGGTTGGAAGAGGTAGAAGACAGTAGGGCAGTCAAGGCAGAGGAAGGAGGAACAGATCCTTTCTCAGTCATGAGAGAAATGGACAGTACTGACTAAGCAGTCCTTCACACCTTTGTTGTGCTTATACCTCAGAGTAAACACTGGGTGTGGAAGTCTTTATGTGGGATCTGCTTCCTGCATGAGATACACAGAGATAACTTCTGACATCTAAATGTAATGCCTAAAAAGCCACAAAAGATTAAAAAAACACACAATGTAATCAAACAGGTAGGAAAGTTTCGCCAGTGGAGTACTTATAAACTCCATAAGCCAGGCAGGAACTGATGGACTAACCAAAGGTAGCATGATACCCGTCAACAGCTGGCATACTCTTACAGCAACTTCCTAACACAGCTGTACTTTCATAGAATACAACTGACCTACCTAGGAATAGCTGTAAACCTTCAAAAGTTGACTGTGACCCTGTTTTCGTCCATGACTTACCAGGAAGACAAAATTAGACATGATAATGACCAGGTTATTTTTGACCCAGGTGAAAGCTTTCTTCTGGATTAGATGTTCTTAGTGTTTCACTGTTGCAGTCATCACACTTGAGTCATCTGCCTGCGGGTAGCCCTCAGTCGGTCCGAATACCAGAGACTTAGTATTTCTGCGTTGGTTGCTGTCGCTCCAGGACTGACATCAGGTTGTCAAGGGTATAAAAACAGGCAGCCGATACCATTACATTAGTCTTTCTTGCCAAGGAGCATGAAGCAGAAGCAGTTTGCATGAGTGCTGGTTGGCCGCTACCTGATTTTTCATTTACGAATTGAGTCATCCTGAAGTCTTGTAAAGCTAAGTACCCCGTTGGGGATCCTTTTTTCTTGCTCTAACCAATGTCAGAAAAAGTTAACAATTGTCTTACCTGTGGAAAGCAAATACCACACCGAGATTTTCATTCTTACTGCACCACCTGTTTAGGCCCAGACTACGATGTACCTCGCTGTCGGTTTTATGCCTTGTTCAACACCCGAACCATTCGTTGTCGGGCCCTTATTGTCACTAAATACTTTCGTTCTCGATCTCCATATTCCGAAATGGCTTCGGTAAGTCATCTGACTACCAATATTCCAAAAAAACGTAAGGATAAATACAGAGACAGACCGCACAGGTCCAAAGCTGCCAATGATGCTTCCGTTAAGCTAGTCGTCAGTTCGCTGGTACTCAGTGAGGCAATTTCACAGTCCCTAATGCCCGCTTCAGTGGATTCGCAGGCCTCTACCAAGACCTCTTCAGAGTCCGGTTTGCCGCAAGACTCTTCAACTATGGAACCTGCGGATGTCTCTCTCTTGGATGGGTCCAGAGCCACTGAGCAGGCACCGGCTTCTGAGGAAGATGTCCTTCAAGGATGCATCTGCAGTCATACACTGCTAGAAATCCTCTACCCTCTGAAAGGAGTCCAGAGCTTTAGAGAGATGGGGGTAAGAAGTGTATACTTTCCATACTTTTCCATGGGCATTTTTCAATTTGATAAAGTACAAAGTACCATGATACAGTACCAAGAGTATTTGTTAAGAAACGATCTGGTACATAACTCCCAGCAGGTTAGTAACCATTTCTTGCAGTGTGGTTTATGATGCATTGAACAATCTCTGCCAGACCATGTTAAAAGCTAAGCTTTTGGATGCTGGAAAAAGCAAAATTATTTGGTTCCAATTAAAAGCACCTTTAGGCGGAAGCTTTTCTTTATTTTTCATTGGCACAGCATTACAAGGACAGGGACACTGACACTGCAAGTAAAGGATAAGGGTACAGGTTCATTCCATCCACATTGCCAAAGCATAAAGGAAAAACAGACCTGCACCCAATCAAGAGGCAGAGGGCTTTGAAACAATTTTCAACTTAATACAAATGAAAGCAATGAAAAAGGAACTCTTTTCAGAATTAAGGCAAGGATTTTTACTTCCATTATTCCTTGTTCGTGGAAAAAAAGAAAATGCAAAGGCCTATATTGTAAAATTCAAAATGCTGACTCTACAGCAACTCCTTCCCCATGCTGGGCAGGGGGGGGTCTTGGTGACTGACTCCTCAAGGAGGCATAGGCATATGTCCCTATCAGACAAAAGAAGACAGAAAGACAAGACACCTCAGATGCAGGAGCATTTTGTTAAAGGACTTGGATTATGCCATCCACCTACTGCAGGCCTTGGGATATACAGTCAACATCCACAAATCAAGACTTGTTCCATCCCAAAGGAATACTTTTCTTGCGGTGCGGATCTAGACACAACCCAAATGGCCTTTCTCCTAGAGAAAAACAAAAAAAAAAATACGGCATTCTTCTGATTTCCACAAGCAAGGCTGCATATGAGAAAATTAATTACAATGGTACCTAAGGAGTGAGTCACAACAGCACAGTCACTCATTAACACCTCATCACTTTCATTTCCTCATTCCAAGCTGAATTGGGTGGAGTTTGCCAGCCTGCCAGCGGGTTGCCCTTTTGCTGCCCCAGAGCCAAAAAACAACAAACCACATCCACACTACATTCAGACGGACCAGTGGGGGAGAGCACACATGGAGGGCAGATGTCCAGGGGCTATGGTCACAAATAGATCTGTTCGGCCTCCCCACAATCATCAACTGAAGAAATTCTGCTCAAGGACATACCACCCACAAGCATGGAAAGTGACTCTCTCTCTCTCAGATCTAACAGTGGTGTGCAGTGTATTTCCACCCACCCCATTAATGACCAAGGTCTTACTCAGGATCAGGCAGCCCAGAGTGATTCTGATAGCTGAACTGGCCAAACTGCCAAGACAGCACTGGTACCCACTGTTAGGACATAGTACAGTTTGTACCACCTACCTATAAATGTCGATGATAGGTATGCATCTGCAGTCAAGTCCCCCTCCCTCCTCCCCCTCCTGTGGTATACTTGGGTACTTACCCCCTCTTATCTAGCTGGGGATCTGTTATGGATATGGTGTTATTTATTTTTATAGTACTGTGTATGTTTGGATTTGTTTTTGCAATGCATATCCTGGCATCCTGGGGCAGGAGGCAGGCTGGCAATGGGGCAAGAAAAAAAAACTGGCTGATGCAAGTTCTTCAAGCTACCCATGTTCGACAGAAACCAATGACTTCAGTTTTGTCTAAAACTACAGAGTTTCTAAGGCCAAGAGTATGCACTACACCTAGAAAACAGACGACCAAAGCGCATGCACCTGCTCCCTTGCCACAACATCAAATGCTTAGAATGGCAGAAGACCTTATTATGCTGATTAGGGGGAAGTCAGCATTCCCCTGCTAAGAGAAAAAGAGGGCAGTCCCCAGCAGCTTCAACAGACCAAGTCCAACGACTCTGAGGTTTCTGATTATGAAGACATGCCCTTATCTGCTTTTGAGGATTCAGATGCAGAGGAATCCATTCCCTCTGCCTCTCCATCAGAGGATTTTTCTTTTGGTGAAACATTACATACTGTAAGAGAGCATTTCCATTGGGAATGCTAAGACTATCCTCAGTCCAAAAAAGAGACTCGGAGAATTTCACAACATAGGCCTTTAGCAATACCCCCAGTCGTAGACGTTGTTGATGTCTTTATGGAATCCAGTCTTACTTCTGATACTTTATCCCCTGCTCCTAGGAAACCAGACAGACACTACAGAGTACCTGACTCTCATAAATTCCTTTTCAAAAATCATACTGCTGACCCATAGATCATTTCCCAGGGGCCTAAAGGTATCAAGGCAACTACAGCTAAGAATCCTGCCCCTTCATCCCTACAGGGATTCCAGAGCTTTGGACAGATGGGGTAAGAAAGTATATACTTCTGCAACTCTCGCCATTAGGACCTTGAATTGTCAGTTTCACATGCTGAAGTGTCAGCAACATATTATGGAACTTATTAAGCAAAAAGTAGCTACCTTTACAGACTATGAAGAAAATAAAGAATTGCAGGAACTTATGCATTCTGCAAGCCAAGTCAGCAAGCATACATTGCAGTGTGGCTTTGATGCCTTAGAAGCATCTTGCAGGGCAGCAGTCACTGGATCTGTACTGAGAAGATATGCCTAGCTCAAGGAGCAGACCTTGCCAGACCATGTCAAATCAAAGTTATTAGACGCTCCTTGGAACAAGGACAATCTGTTTGGCACCAAAGCAGAAGAGGTTCTTAAAAAATGGAAGAAAAAGCTAAATGTATGCAGACAGTTAAAGAATTCTTACAAGTGCAGCTTCCTAGATTCAGTAGACATTGCCCCTTGAAACACTGATCCTTTCCAGCTTCCTGCAGGCCATCTCAAACTAGACCCAGGGGAAACAGACCACTCAGACTACAGTCTCAGGGTGTGCAGAGATCTAAGCAATGGAGTGCCCCCACCCCAAAAGCAGGCAGTGTTAAATCACCTACCTATGGTAAGAACTCACAATGACCTCTCTACTCCACTCCCCACCTCTGCCCAGCTGCTTGTGCCCCTAGGAGGAAAACTTGCCCTTCATGCAAAAAACTGGATGTTCATCACCAAAGACCGATAGATCCTCAGCATTGTATCCCAGGGGTGCAAATTCTATTTCCACACTCTGCCAACCCCAAAAGGGTTCCAAGATCTTCATACAAACCAGTGGGCGGAGGCACAAAACCAAGTCCTATCCCTGCTCTCTATCAGGGCTATTCAACCGGTTCCAACGGAACAGATAGGTCAAGGATTCTATTCCAGACTTTTTCTGGTTCCCAGAAGAGAGAGCTCTTGGTGCCCAATCCTGGATCTCTCGATCCTCAACATTTTCCTAGTGGTACCAAAATTCAAAATGCTCACCCTGAAACAGCTTCTACATATGCTAGCCAAGGATGCCTAGTTAGTCACCCTAGACTTAAAAGAAGCCTATCTGCACATCCCTATAAGCGAGTCATGCAGGAAATATGTATGTTTCAGGGCCAGATCTATGCATTATCAGTTCTCTGCACTTCCCTTTGGCTTATCCACTGCTTCCAGAGTATTCACAAAATACATGGCTCCAGCCATTGCTTACTCAGGCAGAGAAATATTCAAATTTACCCATACTTGGAACGGCTGCCTGATACAGGCGGGTAGTCAGGAACTGCTGTTGCAGCATCTGACATTTGTAAAGAACCTTCTCACATCCCTGGGGTACACCATCAACGAAAAGAAATGAAAACTGGTTCCCAGTCAAAAGATTGTATTTCTGGGAGCAAGCTTGGACATAGCATCCAAGATGACATTCCTCACTTCAGAAAAGCAAGCCTTTCTGACAGGCTACTTCACTCTATTGGCCACCAGAACCCAGCTGTCCACAAGGAGAATCCTGCAGGCCCTAGGGTTCATGGCCTCATGCATCCTACTAATTCCATATGCCAGACTGCATATGAGGAAACTTCAGTGGTACTTAAGTCTTTGGTGCCAACATTCTCAGGACCTAGAAACAGTCATTCCTATCATACCCTATCTAAGGACAGAGTTTCTTTGGTGGGCAGCAGCATGCAACCACAACAAGGGACTGCCCTTTACTTAACCCCACGCTGCTCAGACCCCAACCACAGATGCATCAGATTGTGCCTGGGAAGCACACATGGGCGGCAGATGCATCCAGGGCCACTGGAGCCCAAGTCAAATTCATGTGCACATCAACCAAAAAGAGATACTAACTGTACAGCATGCCCTGACAGCTTTCAGATCCCTACTGTCCCCAGGACAACTGCTAATCAAAACAGACAACACCACAATTATGTGGTACATCAACAAGCAGGGGGAACCCATTCTGCAGGCTAGCCATGGCCTTATGGAACACGGCCTTGGACATGCAAGTCCTTCTCCAAGCTCAATTCCTGCCAGGCAAACAAAACTCACTGGCAGACGACTTAAGCAAAAATCTCGTAGACCCACACAAGTGGCAATTAGAGCCCAGCACCTTCAACCTTCTGACTCAGAAATGGGGGACACCAGAGGTGGATCTCTTTGCCTCCCCCTGCAACCTTCAGCTCAGCAAATTCTGCACCAGGAACCCTCGCAGCAGGTCCTGGAAAGTGGGTGCCCTATCTTTTCAGTGGGCAAATCACTCAATCTATGTCTTTCCTCCTCTGCCCCTTCTACCAAGAGTATTACTCACAATAAGACAGGACAGACCAAGGACAATTCTGATTGCCCCGGACTGGCCACACCAGCACTGGTACCCACTCCTGCACAGCCTGACACTGATGCTATCATGGCACCTACAACAGAACCCAAACCTGCTCTCTCAGCAGGAGGGACAGATTTTGCATCCACAACTGCAAACCCTAAATCTTGCAGCCTGGCTTATTTCTTGAATTCTCCCCCAGCATCCCTAAGCAAGCAGGTGGACGTCATTCTTGAAGCCAGAAGACACAGTACAAGGAAATTCTATGTTGATAAGTGGAAAAGGTACTGTTGCTGGATTAAAGCCAAAGGAGAGGGCACAACTCTGCCCTCCCTGCCTCTAATCCTGGATTACTTAGCAGATCTACTCCACAAAGGCCTGTCTTTCTCATCCATTAAGATACATGCCTCGGCCATTTTGGCTCATTTACCTCTCTTCTCTCACCCTCTTATCAAACAACTCCTCAGAGGGGCAAAGAACTTATGGCTGCCAAGGAGAGCACTCACCCCTGGTTGGGACCTTAACTTAACTTTGTACTGGAAAAGCTCACCCCCCCCCCTTTGAACCTGCAGCTTTAGCAGAGTTAAAATTTCTCTCTTGGAAAACAGCCTTGCTTCTGGCCATTACTTCAGCTAGAAGAGTGTTTGAGCTACAAGCACTTATGGCTGTGGAACCTTCATTATTTTCCATGCTGACAGGATTTCCGTCAGGACTATCCTTTCCTTTATGCCTAAAGTGGTGTCCAGTGTGGCTCTCAACCAATCCATCCATTTGCCAACCTTCTTCCCTAATCCTCAAAACAAAGGGGAAAGGATCCTGCACTCCTTGGATGTGCACAGACAGCTCAGCTTCTACCTTGATTAGGACTAAGCCCTTCAGAAAATCTGACCAGTTACTAGTCAGCTTTGCAACAGGGGCAGAGGGCAAGGCCATTTCAAAACAGACAGTTTCCAAATGGATAGCACATTGCATCCATTTCTGCTACAAGCACCGTGGGAAACCAACACCTCAAGGGGTCAGAACACATTCCACTAGGGCAACATCTACCTCTACTGCATTTCTCAGGGGAGTCCCTACCAGGGACATCCTGGGAGCTGCTACCTGGAGTTCTGTACACACCTTCACCAAGCATTACCACCTACCTATCTTTTCCAAATCCAGGGCAGGTTTTGCAACAGCAGTCCTGCAAGGCATTCTAGCCAGCCCTAACTCTTCTTGACTGCCTCCACCCTTCTTCAAAGGTTCATAAATTGATACTAGGCTATCTGCCCTAGGGCATTTATACGCCTAGCCAGAGTGTGTTTGGCTTTTTCCACCCTTTTAGATTAGTTGACTGTGCCTCTGTATAGCAGGTCACAGAAGATACCCCTTTTAAGGTTAGTTTACTGTACCTCTGTCTAGTAGGGACACAGAAGAGATCCCAGGGGTAAACCTATGATCTTCCATCCACTCATCAAGATTCCTCTTGAAGAGGGTCATTGAGGGGCTCTGCCTAACATGGATTGGGATTTTGCTCCAAAGTGAGGGGAGCCTCTGGGATCTGTCCCTCCAGCATGTCCTATTTATTTCTGTGCTGAGGTTTAAGTCCCTGGAGCGTGTAGCTCTAAGGGATTTGGATTTCCTGAGGTGGAGCATGTCCATTAATTTTGGGTTGGACATGGCTTTATATGTCAGGCACAGTTCACCTCTGAGTAGGCGGTAAGCAGTTGAGTAGAGCTGGAGTTTCTTTAGCCTAGCTGCGTAGAGCATCTGTTTGAGTCCCTTGATCCTCTTGGTGAGGTACTTTTGGGGTCTTTCCAGTTGCTGCAGGTGTCGGGTAAGGTACATCCCAAATGGGGCATTGTATTCAATTATGGGCCTGATGAGTGATGAGTAGAGGGGCACAATGACCTCTCTTGATCTAGATGTGACCCCTTTCATGATAAGGTGGGCTATATAGAAGGTCTTTCTAACCACTTTGGCAACGTGATTGTCAAAGGGGAGATTGCTATCCAATTGGGTCCCCAAATCCCTAATTACTTCTTCCGTACTTAATGGATTACCACCTATGTGGTAATTTGTGGGCACTTTGTTTTTCCCAAAAGGGACGACTATGCACTTTTTGGCATTTAGCTTTAGGCCATGGCTCTCGCACCAGTTATCCGTCTCTGCAAGACCCTTTTGGAGGATGATTGTGTCAGTCGGTGAGTCGATTATGGCACCCAGTTTGCAGTCATCTCCGAACTTGGTCAGCCATAGTCCTCCCGTGTTAGCCTGTACCTCAGAGAAATATATACCGAACAAGAGAGGTCCCAGGACTGAGCCTAGTGGGACGCCACTTGTAACTGGTTTATAGTCTGACATGGCACCTGCAATTCTGACCATGTGGGTTCTATCCCTGAGCCAGTTTGCAACCCATCTTGTGACATAGGGGTTGATATTTTAAGCTGGTGAGCTTATTTATGATGCCTGAATGGGGTATTGTGTCGAAGGCTTTTGCGAGGTCCAGGTAGGCTGTGTGGACTACCTTCCCTTCATCTGTGGCCTTGGTGATGGTTTCAGAGAAGTCGACCAGGTTCAACAGGCAAGATCTGCCCTTAAAGCCGAATTGGGTAGGATCCAGTGTTTGGAGGTTCCCAATGGCTTTGTTTATGAGTTCCATGATGATATGCTCCATAGCTTTGCAGACCAGGTTAGTCAGGCTTATAGGGCGATAGTTTCCGGGGTCCGTTGTGGCACCACCTTTGTGGAGTGGGACCACTGTTGCTGTACGCCATTCCTTGGGTACATATCCAGTAGTAAGGCTCAGATTGAACAGTGACTTTATGTGAGGCTTCAGTTGTTCTTGGAGCTCTTGCAAAACGCAGTCCGGGACACCGTCCGGTCCCATTGATGCTGTGTTTTTTGCTTTGAAGATGGCAGCTCTCACCTGTGCATCTGTGATGTCAGGGAGGCTGCACTCTGTTGGGATAGACATTTGCTCTTTTGGGGGGGATGGGAGGGGAGAAGTTTGCACTGAACCTGTCTGCCAGGATGTTGGCAGTGTGTGTGGGTTTAGTGTATTTTTTGTCATTTTGCACTAACTCAGAGCATTTCTGGGAGTTGCCACCCAGGTTCCTGACATAACTAAAGAAGGTCTTGTGATTATCTTTAGCGTCCTGTTTAATTTTTCTTTCGAAGCTGGCCTTAGATGATTTTATGAGGGATTGTAGTTTCTTGCTAATACTGATCAGCGATGCCTTCCCTTTTTGGGATTTTGCACTATCATGTAGTAGCTTCCTCCTTCTGTTGTATAGCTTATTTATGGCTGGGGTCCACCAGACAGGTCTCCTGCCTTTGAAGGAGTGAGTCTTGGCTTTATTTGGGATAGCACGATCCAGGCATTCCTGTAGGTGTCCATAGAATGCATTTCTAAAGGATTCTGCTGTTTGGACCGTATTTTCCACTGGCCCGGGGGCTTTGAAGGAGGATTCCATCTCGGTTTTGAGAAGTATGAAGTTTGCTTTTGAGAAGTTCTTCACCGTGGTTTCCTTGGCTGGGGGTGGGGACGGGATATGGATGCCCAGTGAGATTAATTTATGGTCAGATCTTACCAATGAGAGGGGTATACCTCTGGTATGGAACATAGAGTCCCCATGTTGGTGATGATCAGGTCCAATATGTTTTCCCCTCTTGTGGGAGTGGTGACCAGTTGTTCCATAGCATTTGAGTTTATAAATTCTAGGAACCATTGAGCGAGGGTGTTGGGGCTTGTGTAGTGCTCCCAGTCTGTTTGGGTAGTTGAAGTCACCCAATATAATGGTGTTTGGAGTGACCTTCATATTCTCCAGTGTACTCAGGAAAGCCGAGTGGGGTTCCTGAGTTTGGGAGGGTAGTCTGTCGCAGGCTACAAACTGAAAGTCAGTTTTGCCCACTGTTAGTTGCACATGGATGGTCTCCGATGCTTTGTGCAGTGCCACTAACCTGGAGGTGTGGGAATCTTTGATGAATATGTATACTCCCCCTCCTTTTGTGGTTCGATCCGAGTTTTGGGGCTGAAAAGCATGGGATGAGATATAACCTGGCAGTGCTGGGGTGCTCTCGGGAGCCTTGAACCATGTTTCTGTTACTGCACAGATATCGATATTCTCCATACTGAGGAGAGCCTCGAGTGCATGCATCTTGAGGTTTAGACTTCTGGCGTTGAGCAGCATTACCCTTAGTTTCTTTTTCCTTGTGTTGTCTATGGAGGTGGGTTTGTCTTTTGAGCCTTGCCTAAAAAAGGCACTATGGGGGTGGCAAGAACTTTAGCCAGTATTTGAAAGCCCAGGGGTGACAGGTGCAAGCCGTCCCTAGCGAAGCAATGTGGCTTGTAGAGCATGTCATCCCAGGCTGACAGACACTGGCTCCCCTTTGAATGACACCACTACTTTAGCCAATTGTTAAAATTGATCATTTTGTCTTTATACTGTGGCATCATTCTTGGTGAGGATAAGATGCTACTCAAGGTCAGGGTCATACTGGCCTGGGCTACATGATCAGAGAGCTCCTTTATGTCTCTTTTCATGTAGTCCAGGGAGGTACATCTCAGGTCATTCACACCAGCATGGACAATGACAGAGTCATATTTGTACTTGCTTTGGAGTGACCTGAGCGCTTGTGTTATGTGGCGGATTGTGGCACCTGATAGGCAGCTTACAGTGACATTCTCCTTGTTCAGCCTGGTGAGTAGGACATCAGTGTGTCTGACTATAGAGTCACCTATTACAAGTGTATTAGGTGTGTTGTTTAGCCTTAAGGGCTGTGACTGTGTGGCACACTGACTTTGTGAACTATGTGATACGTGGGTATTATTGTGGTGTAGCGGTTGCTTGGATGTCTGTTTTGGAGGTCTCTGCTGCTTGGGCAGATTTTTATTTAGAGCCTCCGAGTATGTTTTTGTGTGTTTATGTGTTTGGCTTGCTGTTGCGATAGGTCTATGTGAGACTGGATTTGTGTTGTGTGTGGTTACCTTCTCCTCCTGACTGACTGCGCCAGTACTGGGTTGAGAGAGCTCAGCCTCCAGTTTGGCTATCTAGTTACATCTCTCACATATATTTGAGCTTGTTGGGAGGAAGAGAGGGTGGTCTGTGTACATAAGGCAGTTGTAACATTGCCTCAAGATTCCCAGATTCACCAGCTGGACTGGAGAGTAAACTCGAAACTGACTTTTGAACATGCCAGAATAGTATAAGGAACTACTTTTTGACTGATCAAAAAAGGACCAATAAGGAGCAAAGTACTTAAAAGGAGTATAAGAGGGTGTAGTGCTTTAGTTTATTAGTACTTACTTATACGATTACTTATACGAGCAAGTGCAGGGCTTTAGAATGAAAATGGAGTGCTTACTTTGAGATTTAGAACAGTTCTAAGGGAAAAGTGAAGAGCAGACTTTGTGGAGCTGGGAATAGTTTAAACCCGTTTAAGCGGCACTGCCCGATGCTGTGCTATGTGCAAAATCACGCAAAACCGCGCAAATGCAGGTTTTAAAGCAGTTAAACTGAAAGAGATAGGAATTGACCCAAAACGGCCAATAAGCTACTAGTTTCAGGGCTGAGACAACTCCTCCAGGGACAGATAGGCTGCTCAAAGCTCCCCACTCTCACTGGTGAACAGACAAGCTTCCTCCTATCCAAGTAAGGATATGGGCAACACAGGAAACTATACCACAGTCCGGAATTCAGCAAAACCTGAAATCTGGACTAATCTAGTTCAGCAAAGGTGGGAAAAGAGAATATTTTTTTTTTTTTTTCAGGAAACAGCAGAAAAACACACAGAAAACACTGTAAATGCTATAAACAGGCTAGTGTACTTTAGTGTGTAGCTTACAACAGTTATACAATACAAAAACAACTTAAATCGATATAAAACAAGTGCAAAAACTGTAAAAAGCAGCTTTGGGAATCTACGCAAGTGTGATGACTGCAACAGTGAAACATGAAGAACATAGTACAGTTGTGTACACTTACCATAAATGTAGATGTTCGAATGTATTCACTGTTGCAGTCCTGGTTTCCCTCCCTCCAGTCCCCTGGTCTCTCTCTCTCTCTCTCTCTCTCTCTCTCTCTCTCCTATGCCTTCTACTCACCTCTTTCAGGGGTATTGGTATTTACTTTTTACTGGTGATGTTTTCCCCCACCATAACCTAGCTCCCTATTGGGGGGGGGCTCCTTACATTTGGGGCAACAAAAACTGATGTAATGGCGTCTGCTGCCTGTTTTTATACCCCTGGCAACCTGATGTCAGTCCTGGAGCAGCAGCAACGGACGTGGAAATACTAAGTCTCTGGTATTCAGGCCGACTGAGGGCTACCTGCAGGCAGATAACCCAAGTGTGATGACTGCAACAGTGAATACACTCGAACATCTATATTTATGGTAAGTGTACACAACTGTACTTTTTCCTTTCTGTAGCCCAGAAGAAACATGCAACAGCAAGGGCATTCTTAAATCCCTGGGCTACATATCTAACTTATTTTAATGTTTTTTCTGTGATACAGTATTACTACCACCCATTGGAACAGATGATACTCCTCATCCCTTCAGACATGTGGGAATTCTTGTGGGCACAAGTCAGTGCCAGCCTGGGGCCTCACTTGTAGTCCCTGGAATACATTTGGCCCTTAACCACAGATGTTTCACTGTGCCTTGGGGCAGCCATAGAAAGCCTTAAGTTAAAGTGGAAACTCAGCAGTTTTATAATTGCGAATGAAATGATGGCTTTGATTGTAATTGTTTTCAAACACCATAGGGACATTGATGGAATACAGTACAGTTAATTGGCATTTCAGCAAGTGAGAGAGATCCCACTACTACACCACAGGTTAGCCATGATGTTGTGGGAGCTGGGTTGAGATAAGCTATTTACTTTCCCTTGATCAAAATACATTGGCAGATCACTTGAGCAAGTCCTTCTCCATCCTCCTTGAGTGGCAGCTGGACAGGAAAAGCTATCCATTCAGTTATACAGATATGGAGAACCTCAATAGAAGATCTGTTGGTCACTAAGGACAATCATCAAGCTAAGAGGTCCTGCTGTCAGTGCCTTTCAAGAAAGTCTGAACAGTGAATGGATTCCCAACCCCATTTACCCAGGACCTTCTGTATTCCTCCTGACATATCCATCTCCTTCATAAAGGCCTGTAAAAATCAAGAAAAGATAGGTTAAGTACACACTCAGCACCACTGTAGCAGAGACAGCAATGGTTGATCCATATGACCACAAATAAAAACTACCCATCAGCCCACTGTACCCTAGCTGACACAGCAGTAAGAGTGTCTGGTTCATCCACACTTAGTCAAATACAGTTGCATGGAGGATCTTGGCCTAGTCTTCCTCAGGACTCAAGTTTCTTAAGTGGGGTGCATACTCCAACAAACAGGATAGCCCAACAACAGAAAGTCTTTGGCTAAATAGAAAAGGTTCTTAGTCTGGTGCTGTGCACATCTAAACAAACAGAGCAAACAGCTGTGTCTTCTGCATTCATCCCAGAATACTTAGCAGAACTTTATTCAAAACAAGGGTAGAATCTTTCTTAAGGTCCCCCTTTCAGCTTTTGCAGACTGCCTCCCTGTAGAAACTCATCCCTCCGTTTCCTTCCATTGAGCATTCAGGCAGTTCTTCAAAAGGGTTTTGCATTTGGAACTTGTATTTTGTGATGGAGAAACTTGCTAAGCTGCCATTTAAATCAGTAAGATCAGTTCTTGAAATTGTGTGTGTGTGTGTGTGTGTGTGTGTGTGTGTGTGTGTGTGTGTGTGTGTGTGTGTGTGTGTGTGTGTGTGTGTGTGTTGTATCTTTAAGAAGCGTTTCAAGGTCGGCATGTGCATATAATAGCAAACACATGCTAGCTTCAGTGCCATTTTGAGAGAGCAACCAAAGAGGGAGCATGTATGAGTGTAGTAGCTAGTTTATAAGTTTACCAAAGTTAAAAGTTATTAAGCCTCAATCCTGATGTGTTTATACACAGTAAAGCTGCTTGAACAGAACCCATGAAAGCTCATCTACTTTACCTGACTGGACGAGCGACATGGTGTCAGAACCGGGATGCCAGATACTGCTTTTCAAAGCTACGAGTTGCAGAGTTAACAGTGAAGGTAAACCAAGAGAAAGGAGCATGAAAAAGGGCCAGAACTGAACAAAAGGTAATGAAAACCTGCATGAACGATTTATTTTATAAAAAAAGATAAAATGGAGCATTACAAGGGCACAAACCGCATTATTAAACAAGCAAGAGGCACAAAAGGTTTAATTTAAGATATTTGATAAAACGATTATCAGAAAAGCACATGAGGTTTGAAATTACCTCAGAATTGCAAAACAAGTTTTTTAAAGCAAAACAGCCATGTTTAGAGTAAAACGAGCACAAGAAAAGTATAATGGGCATGAAAAAAGATTAAACAAGCAAAATGAATATAATAAAGACATAAAGGGCTCATTAAGCATAAATAAAGCAAAGTGACTGCATGTTTTTTGGCAAAGTACTGTGTTTTGGCATAACTACTATTTTGCATTTTATTCAGGGCATAAATAGAGTTATTCGAAGTAACCCCAAAGTGTGTAAAAGTGCTTACAGTGTGTGCTTACTACTGTGCATTTATTCCAAAGTTTGTGTGCAGAGTGCAACTATTTCTTAAAGTGCAGTCAAAATACAGCCATTTCGAAAAGTTTCTCGTGTAGGGTGTGGCTGTTTGCAAAGTGCCACCATTACAGAGAGCTTCTTGCACTGTAAAAGAGTCATTTAGCAAAGTACAGCCATTTTGGGAAAGTTTGTGTGCCGTGTACTGGTTATTTGCAAAGTGCAGTTACTTTGAAATGTTTCTTATTCTGAGCTGCTTCTGCCCAGTTTATTCACACAGTGCAGTAGTTTTGAAGTGTTTCTTACACTGATAAGAGGTGCTTTCTTACAGTACAGTGATAAGAGTATTTGTGCCCAAGAGTCTTATTTCGCAAAGTTCAGTTATTCAGAGGCTTGTGCTAATGGTCATAGTTACAAATACTAGCATAATTTTCTAGTGTGTGTGTGTGTGTGTGTGTGTGTGTGTGTGTGTGTGTGTTGCATACTTGCAAAAGCCTTCACTGGTATGTGTTAATATGGCAGATAGATTTCGAAAACCATCACCACTTGTATTTGATCACAATAGTGCAGAGAATTGGAGAATATTTGAGCAAGAGTACAATATTTTTATACAAGCTACTTATTCTAACAAAGATGCACGCACTAGGGCATTCGTTCATTTTGCTCAACCTAGCTGGGTCAGAGACCATTGAAAGAGAGCGTTTGTGTATGCACCAGCAGTATAGGAGGGAGAAGGTGAAAAACATCATATTGTTGTACAGGCTGAATCAAGGAAGACCCCACGTTTGAAGCGCAAGTTCTGGGAAATGTGTAACGCCCAGACAAGTATTAGAGAGGCATTTGTTTTACACAAGAGATCAAAAACTAGAGGAAACTTTTGCAGCTTACATTACCGACCTTTGAAACGAAGCTAACATGTGTCTGTTTGGTGACTTAAAAGATGAGTTAATAAAGGACAGCCCATGCATCTAGAACTCTTACCCAAACTGAAATGCAGCATGTTCAAACTGAGAAAGAACGTTTGGCAGTAGTATTTGCATGTTCAAAGTTTCATGATTATATCTGTGGTTGTGCTATTCAGATTGAAACTGATCACCAATCTCTAGTTACTACTGTAAAGAACCCTATACATTCATCTCTAGCGAGATTACAAAGCATGATGGTCGAAATGGTCTGTACAAAAGGCAAACTTTATCTGGCTGATACCTTATCCAGATCACCCAGAAATACAACGGAACAGCTTAATGCAGAGAATTTTGACTTTGACATCATGGAAGTACGTAATTTTTCTACAAGACTTACGAGCTGAGAGATGATGCAAAGACTAATCCTGTTTTGCAGAAGCTCAACCACTGCATTGTTTGATGACTGTCAGAGCAATCTGGTGTACCACCTGAAGTGCAAACTTATTTTCCTTGCAGAGTTGAGATGTTGATGGAAGATGGCGTTATTTTCAAAGGTCCTAGAATTGTTGTTCTGCTTCCTTACAACATGAATATACAGATTTTGCATCACAGTCACCCAGGTTTATATCTAGAAAAAGAAGGCGAGAGAACTAGTATTTTTGCCTTTTCTAGTAAAAGACTATATGATAAACTACTTTATTCTTGTTCCGTATGCAGTAGTACTAAATCTAAACTGCATTTGCAAAAAGAACCACTACAACTAAGTTAAGATCCTGAACTGCCTTGGTCAACAGTAGCCACTGATATACTCGAGTGGAACAATCAGCATTAGTTAGTGTTGGTAGACTCTTAATTGAACTGGTCTGAGATTGATTTGCTACCTAACCTAACGTCCACTGCTGTTGTCTCCAAGTTGAAACGTCATTTCTCAGTCCATGGTAGTCCACACAGTTATTTCTGACAGTGATGCCCAATTTACCAGTCCGTTTCAGAAATTTGCAAAAGAATGGGACTTTGTACATGTTGCTTGTAATCCAGAATGTCCACAGTCAAATGGACTAGCGGAGCATGCAGTACAGAGTGCAAAGCAATTACTTGAGAGGTCAATGTGTGATAATACCGATGTCTTTTTGTTTACTTACTCCGAAACATACCCCTTGACGATATACTTGGCTTGCCTGCTCAGAGACTTCTATCTAGGCAAACCAGAACAACATTGCCTATTAGTTCAGTTTGTTGAGGCCTAAAGCTAAGAACAACAGAACAATTAGAGCCCAATTATTCAAAAAGTGTTCGTTCCAGAACTCCAGCTATGACAGATCCAGCAGATTTTGTTGTTCATTGAAAGAAGATGAGACAGTGAGGATACAAACAACAAAAGGTTTGACCGGCTTGGTTATGTAATAGGTATATGTACTGAGCCAAGATCCTACTTTGTAGAATCTGAGGAGTGGCATACAGGAGAAATCGCAGAGATCTTCCTGTACCAGAGTCGATATCGCAGCATTGTACCTTTGATGCAGACTCTCAATCTCAGAATAATCCAGACTATGTTTCTGTTGCAGAATGTGTATTAACTTCTACTTCCATTCCTGATGTTCCTGATCTCCCTAAAGTTGAACATTCAGCAGAGACAGTCCCAACCTAATTCCTGTTTCTATGTCACACGATTGGGTCGTATTTCCAGATCTAGTGTGAAATGCACAGGAATCTGGACATAATTGTCTATATGTATTTAGGTCTGTATAACTGCTTGACAAGTAATTTTGTATTGATTGTATGTCAGTTAATGTCATCAATATTGCATGACTTATTTCTCAAATAGGGTGGATGTAGAATAGTGTGTATGCTGTATGTTTAAGAAGCGTTTCAAGGTCAGCACGTGCATATAAATCGCAAGCATGTGCTAGCTTCAGTGCCATTTGAGAGTGCAGCCAGAGCGTGAGCATGTACAAGTGTAATAGCTAGTTTGTAAGTATATCAAAGTTAGTTATTAAGCCTTAATCCTGATGTGTTTGTACATAGTAAAGCTGCTTGAACAGAACCCACAAAGGCTGGTCTATTTTAGCTTGATTTGACAAGCAACAAGCACCATTAAATTTCCTTACTTGAAAGATAGTTAAGGTGGCCATTACTTAGCTTTAATGTACGAGCTTTACATAATCTTTCACAAAGATTGGGTAGACCTTCAAACTAACCTTTCTTTTATGCCAAAAGAGGTCTCATCATTGTCCTTGACGGAGTGTTTTTTTTCTGCAAGAGTCAGAGCATCTTGCAGTTTAAATTTATGCAGGCAGTTGTTACATACTAAAAGGATCAGAGACTTTAGGTAAGTGGGTCATCTGTGTGCCACTTTTATCCCAAATCCTTTTAAGTGTCTTGAGTAGACAGGTTTGTTTGTAAACAGAAGTGTAAATGGTTGTGCATTTGTATTATAGTCTGCCACGTCCATAATGGTAAAGCAATCAGAAGCTCAGAATAGAGTACAATGTACTGGGGATGTCTATAACTTCTTTCTTTGAAATGTGTCTTCTCAGAATATCTGTGAGCCAGTGAACTGAGCCACCAATTCCACCTTTCCCAAACATTACAAACTGGACTTACAGTGCAGAAGCAAGACAGATTTTGCCACTGCAGTCCTTCAAGATGCACTAGTCTGAGGTGAAGTTACCTTTGGGTAGCTGCTTTAGCACTTTATGTATGAAGCTAAACTGCAATGTTAATTCTTACAATGATTGTAGTGCGTATGTGTGAAGGTACGCATCCCAACAGCAGATATTCAAGTAGTAAGTGCACTGTTAGAGCCTGGGCTGCTTCCACCCTTACCCCATTTGTTTTTCACTCTCCTAGTTTGGACAGTGGGTAAAGGAATAGTAGCTTGAGCTGGAGTCTCATTCTTGAGATAGCACCACCACCACCACCACCACCACCACCAGAGAAGACATGCCTACCTTCCTGTGGCATGTTGATTGGCAGCCCCCTCTGTAGACGAGCCTTGCTTCACCATACTCTTGATTTCCCCAGGAATTTTAGGCACAATTTATGATGACATGACCTCTTGCTAGCCATAAATAAATAAATAATTTATTTGTTGACTGGTAAATTCTAAGCTCTAAACTGGGCAAAGCCCTTTTTCTACAGAAGCCTTAGAAGTTTCACAGGGATACTGTAGCCCTTCTAATTAAACATTCCTTCATGTCAGACGTGTGTCACGGAACTGTCCTCTAATCAGTCTCTCCAGCTACCTATTTTCTATCCAAGACCTCAAAAACTAAATAAAAAGTCAACTAGAAGTGGAAAAGGAGAGGAGAACGGCTCAAGTCTAGGGACATCAGCAGCTCCTGAAGTCTAGACATAGTTAGCCATCTTATTTGTAGCTAATTCTCATGTGTAAAGACTATACACCCATTATGGTGAATCTGCTTGTACAACCATACTTCACTGTTGGACAACCTTCAGTCATTAACATATATTTGCTTTCAGAAGAAACTGGAATGTAGACCAGGATCTTTGTAGGCTTTTGCTTACCTGAAATTGCAACTGACTAAATAAAACTTGGATGAAATAGTGATACTGTCTCTAAGTAATTGTTTTTCATCATTTTCTCTTGCAGCAGGATATCCATCTGAGAACACTATTAAAGACACAGGATGCCACAACTTGGATGGAGTCTGTATGGCAGGAAATACCATACATAGCAAGCAAGCCATTCTTTCAAGGGTTATGGAAAACTGTTTGGTATTGGAATCTCAGCCACAGATTGTTGTTTTCCTCACCAGATTTATGCTTTTGTACTTTGGTGGAGGACAATTGTCTGCATTTATACTGTGCTTGTGTACTATTTTTTAGTGTTTTGTATTTGAAATGTTGTATCCTGGTTTGCAAGTGCAGACCTCACATTTTCAATGTTTTACTTGCAAAATATAATTTTATCACTTTAGGATTTTTTTAGGAATCTATGTATACATAAACTGAGTAGAGCACATCCACATCTATGATTTGCACATTTGTAAACTGGGAATTTTAAAACAATTTAATTATGTTTTGAACCATAACAATGTAGATGTATAAAAGTCACAGACTTTGTTACCTGTGCTTCAATCACTCCTTAATGCAGCAAGAAAAATTTTTAAAGCCTCAGTTACTAAAAATATAGCTGAAAATGGCAGCAGCATAAGGCTTGAATAGAGCGGTTGTATTTGTGCAATTACTGCACTTAACCTTTATTTTCAATAGTATCCAGAATGGGTAACTTGGGTATTCCAGGTTTTGAGGCCATATTTCTGTCAGTCGTTAGTAACTTGTATGTCTTCAAAACACTGCGTAACCTAACTTAGAGATTATCAGTAGCCAGCCCATGTTTTATTCATGGGTAAGACAGCAGTGTAGAATCCTTGCTTTCAGGGCTAATCCACTGAAGTACTAAAAACACTAAGTTAATAATACCTGAAATACAGGGGAAACAGGATACATTCCAAAGTAATGTTAATGTTTTGTATGTGCCTAATGTCAAAAATGCCTTTCTGGGAGTTTTGAAAGTTAAACAAGTTTTGTTTTTGATGAATTTTGCATGTTGCTTTTGTTGGAAGACTTTCCTAAGAGTATCTATGCAGTAAGAACGCCAATATCTCAGTGCTGTACAGGTCAGTACTGACAGTATTTAACACTATTACTGTTTCTTTTATTATGTCAACTGTACAGAAATTAAAATTTGCTTTATACAAAAGTTGTGGAAGTATAAACCTGAAGTATTACTGTGTGTTTTTTTTATGAGTAATGAGTGCTTGTAATGGAATTTTGTATGTTTGCATAGAGTGGTATGTTTAATGAGGCCCTAACAGGTTTGCTTAGTCATACTCATCAGTAGAATTCATAGAGCCCGATTTTGGAGTCATCCTACCATGTGTGGCCTAGGAGACTGTGCTGATAGCCACTTTGAGTGTATTTTCACTTATCACATTGCATTTGTCTATGTGTGTTTGCATTTTACCCAGAATGTGTTAGATTTTGATTTGAAGTGAAAACTATCCAGATATATAAAGTGTCCATGTGGCTACTGGTGGTCAAGTAGGACCATTAAAGGAAAACTCCACCCTCTCATACAGTTTAACTCAATTGTTAGGTTTCTTTTCTCTCTACAATATGGTTCCAGCATTGTGTAGGCACCAGAAACCTGTACTTTTTAAAACTTTTACTTCCTTGCATTGTAGTCAAAGGAAGGGAAAGCCCACCTACTTTTTTAAAAACTCAACTTCTGACATACTTGGAAGAAAATTTCATCTCCACCTGCATGACATGTCATAGACGCAGTTAAATCTGTAGTTTACCCTGTCAGGTTTGGTTGTGTGAACCCGCAGTGGTGGTACTGCGGTTGCGTTGTCGCCTCACAGTAAGACGCTGTCCGGTTCAATTCTCAGCTAGAGCGTCTTCTGCGTGGAGACATGCGTGAATGGGCGTACCTTCGTTGAAGGTTGTACATCAGGCCTGGCAAGCTGGTATGTAAAAATCAACTGCCAATCATTAGCGGACTGGAGTTCCGCTGTGGCGACCCCTAACCGGGGAAAGCCGAAAGACACAAGCAAACTCTGTCAGGTACTGCTGTCAATCTTAGATGGGCAATTAATCCTGCTAATGTCAGGAACACAGCAGCTGATATAAAAAAAGACAGAAAGCTGTGGAACTGTTTTCCACTGTTTTTATTGCAGAGGGGAGGAGAACTTAACATTCCCCTTTCATAGCAAAACAATGCAATTAGATCAGACAGGGGTTTAAAGGCAATTGTCAACTCTTCTGACAAATTTACATAAGCAGCAATGCAGTATTGAAATGCTAAGCTTTAAATGTTATTTATAATAGTTTATATCTTAAAAATAACTTAAATGTAGTATCAAAGATTTCTGTGACATTTAGAGAAAAAGTCAGAAAATATTTTTTCTTGTAAAGTGTCAATGCATTTACCATTTTCAAGCACCCCACCAACCCACACACACACATGCCAGAACTGCAGAAAGAGAGTCTGGTGGCAACCCTTTCAACTAGGTGCACTGATGCTGTTGTTGTCTTTCAGCTTTTTCTGGTTAGGGGTCGCCAGAGCGGAACTCCGGTCCGCTAATGATTGGCAGTAGATTTTGACGAACGCCGAGGTGCCAGCTCGACATTCAATCTTCAACGAAGGCAAGCCCATTTACGCATGTCTTTCGAACACCCACCCAACCATGGGGAGGACATGCAAACTCCACACAGAAGGCACTCCCCGCACTCTAGCCGAGAATCGAATGGGAGAACCTCTAGCTGTGTAGTATATCTTGTAACCTAGCTTATGTTCCACCAACGTATTTTTGTATAGTATTCCTCACATCATTTGTATTGCTTTTGGGTTGTAGTGTAGTTGTATTGCACTGTATGTGGAGCTTTTCTCCTTGGGCCTCCTCTACAAATGGGTTCTGCAGACCCAGTCGAACCACCCAGTAAAAAAATGTCAAATAAAATATCCTTGCTCTGCCTGCCTCTGGGTTACTCGTGCCAAAAATACAAAAGCTAAATACTGCCACAGGAATGTAATTATATGCTTCATAAAATCTTCCAAATTCAAAAGCCTAGGAAGTACCCATGATCCTAAAAATGAACAAATTTAAAAAACTTCCAAGTAAATCCCATGGACACTGCCAACATCCCCCCCAACCTCATTTGCACTTTGTTAAAATTCAGTAAAAAATGTGCCTTTGGAAATTCAGTCACAAAACAGCAATCTGCTGTATTACCCCCACTAATTGACAAGACATTTAATTCTAATAATACTATCCACATTCTTAGTCCTACATACATAATTCCTCTCATTCTAACACACAATGATGCATTTAACAAGGAGTCCCATAAAAAAAAAATTGTTACAAAATGATGCATTTTCCCAGCTTTGTGACGTGCAACATTTTTTTTCCTAACAATAACAAAACATTTTGCAAATGTTTATTGCCGTTTCACATATACAGTGCCATTTACACACAGACATTTAATTAAACTATCAATGAAACTAAAGTGGGAAATGGGTACATTGATGCAAAAAAAAAAAAAAAAAACCTTGTTTGTTCTATACTGCAGATGAAATGTCATTCATAAGGTTCTCCTGTTAGATTCTCAGCTGTAGTGCCTTTTGTGTGAAGTCTGCATGTCCTTCCTGTGCTGCCATGAGTTTCCTCCGGGTGCTCCGGTTTCCTCCCACATTACAAAGACATGCAGCATGCAGTAGATGCACTGGACACTAAATTTGATGGATCTACAGTTAAAACTAACAATTGAGGGCTCACACATCCAAAGACTTATTTTCTGGTAGAAAACATTTCAGTGACTTTGAAACACTCAAGCAAGTACATCCAGTTTGGTAAAATGTACATTAGCTGAAGAAAATGTTTAACAACTCTAACTTCCGTGTACAAATGGTAATCAAAAGTAGGATTCTTCAAGGGCTAAAGCTGCCAAGGTACTTCCAATCTAAACTATTTATTTATTTTATTTTACATTTGTAAACTGGGATAGTCCGACTGGACACAGGTCCATTTTCAGCGGAGGCCCGGGGAGAAAAGCTCCACATGTGGATAGTTACATAAGAGTTAAACAGTAGCAGTTTTATACAGTCACATATAGATACCAGTACAGAATTATAGGATTATATGCATACTTGGAATACATACATACTTACACTTAACATTGTAGTTTTCTTGTTCGAACGTAGACATTTTTAGTGTTACAAGGCTGGAAAAGGTAGCATGTCATTCAATAGTACAATACATATGAGAATGAAACATTGACTATTCTACAGATAGCCAGGTAGTGAAGAGAGTGGTAAGCTGGTTAGTCAGGGTTGGTACAGGGACATACTACATATAGTACTGAAAAGAAAGAAAACACATTAATACCAGAAATGCATTGCGGCTGCAGCCCACCACAAATATTTATTTACATTAAGTGCACTGATACTGTTCATAAAAAGGTCTTTTATGCTTTTTGTGACGTCCTTCCAGAGAGGGATGCATATCTGGTACATGCAGATCCATTGTAAGAGATTCCAACTTACTTTGAGTCAGTCATTATATTGTTAGAGTGCAACCATAATATACAGCTGAATTTACTTTAACATACATTTACTGTGTGCCCTTGCATTAAAAACAGTAAGAAAAGGAAATCAGAAGTACTTAACTGTGTTTAAATGCATATACACACACACACACACACACACACACACACACACACGCATGCTTTTGTACACGTGTACTTTATACACATGTATAGGCACACACACATATATATATATATATATATATATATATATATATATATATATATATATATATATATATATATATACACACACACACACATATATATATATATATATATATACACACACACACACACACACACGTGTATGCATGCAATGAATTATTTATAATAAACAACATAGTATAGTTAAGCATTATTAATGTATGCATTCTAGTAAGTGTTGCATAGTGATTTACTTGGTCAGTGTCTTTGTCAGTATTTTTTTCTTTGTATTGCTAAGTACATGTAATAATTATTATTTTTGCCAATGGAGCCTAAGTTGCGGCTGAAAAGGGTCCTGGGACCAGTTCACTTTCCTGGGTACCAAAGTATAAATAAATATGAAATGGAGAAAAGGAGGGTGAACATGACAGAAATAATTGAGGAACTAGTGAAGCACATTTAAGTCTGCATCATTCATGAGAGAGAAAAATCCTCCCACTTAAGGTATTAGGAAGTAGCAGACAGACTAAGTTTAGAGTCCTGCTACTTGTCACTTGTAAATGTACAGCAAGGATCATTTACTTTAGTGAGAGTTTTCACACCTCAGCATGAGAGTGTGGGGGAGGGTTTGTCAAATCTTTTAGCACTACAAATGACTCCTCTTACAAAAAAAACCCAGCTATTTGCAGCAAAAGAAAGTAGATAAATAACACCTATTTATAGCATAGAACACGCTCTGATAGACACATAAATGAGGCTCAGTCAGGCAAACATTGAAGCATCTCTGTTCCAGAAGGTGTGTTTAGATGACAGGGTTTCACAGTCCTGCCATTCAATCTTAATGGCATAAGAAAACAGCACCACTTCCTTATGTCTAGCATGGGTCATATAAAGAGGACTGGAAATGTGTTCTTGGAAGAAGGAATGAAAGCAGGAAAACCAGATAACTTTACAAAGGCAGGCCCCAGCACCCGCCATTTTGAGAGAAATACATTAAAATTGTAAAAGAAGCACTTTGGTGTGATTTGAAGCATTAAAATATCTCAGAAACAAAGATACAATCAAAAAAAATGTTTTTTGAGTTCCAAGGTGGAGTTTTCCTTTAAAGGATTGTATATTCTATCTTTGTTCTTTTATTGCCATTCCTAACTGCTGCAGTTGTTCAGTATTAATTTCCCTTGCCATTCAAAGCTTAAAGACTTTCTCACCACATGGTCAAGGCATACCCAAGTAATAGCCATAAGAAAGAGCATTACTAAAAGCACTGAGTATAAGGAACATTCATCAAAAATTGGCGATATACATGAAAAGGTTAATAGATAACTTCAAATCCCTCAAGTTTCTTTAAACCCACGATGGCCAGCAGTATCCTGTATTATTTCATGTCAACTGAACCTTTAGTAAGTCTTTGTTGTCAATCATTTCACTTGTAAGCTCTAAAGTAGTGTTTATTCCAGGGAGCGAAGCCCAGGTTGAGTTAGGTTGCCATGTAACTTCTGAGAGGTTTCACTGAGCTGGGATTGAATGTATTCTAATGACCTTCCTCCCTAGCCCAGATCCACATCACTTTCACACGTTCACCTAAGTGCTGAAAATGTTTTTAGAGTGATCTTAAATTGTTGAGCATTTCAGAGAGATCAGACTGCCCATTAGAGGAGTGTGGCTTTCAGCCTTTTGTACATTGCCGGAATTGGTATATTTGTAAGCTTCAGGGGTTGCAGCATCTGCTCTTAATTCATCAGTCATTGCTGCACTTGTTAGTCCTGTTACCCTGTTAGAGAGAGACCCAAGATCCTTTCTGATGAATGTGATAGATATGACCACATTTCCTAATTGAGGTTCATAGGTTAGTACTAGGCTAACTGCCCTTGCAAGCCATTTTAAGCCTAGCCAGTTATCCCCTGTGAGATTCAAACCCTGTACCTTATATTTGTAAGGCAAGCACCTTAACCATTAGGCCACCCTTCCAAGTTCCAACCCCAATGTTCCTTCTGTTTCATTAAAATATAGTTCACCCTTGTTGAACAGATGATGTAGCTTTTCTCATCAGTTTCTTTTTCTGCAAACAGCAGGGCAAGGAAGTCTTCCTTTACTGTACCACTGTGTCATCTCTGAGTTAGTGTATTTAGCCATGTAAGAGTCTGGGTGCACGAGAGTAAGCCCACAACAGTAACATTGTTTACTTTAGATTTGTATTTTTGTATATTTACCTTAGTTGTGGAATACAATAGTATTAAAGTTTCACATTATCCCACTGTTGTGCTGAATTAGTATATTTAGTTTTTGGGGATGCAGAGATGCATATATATTAGTTTGAATGGCTTAGAAGGTCAGTGTAATTTATTGCATTCAAGTGGAAAGTTGTTTCAATGTGTTGATATAAACAAAATGCAGGAAAACACTTCCATTTTTTAAATACTGTTTGTATTTTATCACTTTCCTGTTCAGGAAAGTTATTTTAAAGCTAGGAGTTTTGTGTTGTAATGGACTGCTGTGAAGACTGCATCATACTTTTAAATGAGACAGCTCTTTTTTTCCTGCCAATTTAAATGTTGAGTAAAATAACAAATAATGTATTATCTTGTGGTGAAATTGTTTATTTTACATTTTTGGAGGTGGCAATATGTTTTAAAGTGCTTTTTAGCATGTTTTTGTGTTAAAAAGTGACTTTCAAAGCCTTTTACTTTTTTGGCATTTGCTGTTTGTTTTCCCTGGGAAAGAGATGCCATTTTGGCTTTACCAAAACCTACCAGCCTTATGGTCAGTCGTCCTTTCAGCCACAAAAAGAAAGTTAAGCAACCAGTTTTTGCCACCACAGTGGACAGCAATGTGCCTCAGTCACAGGTGGGTGAATCTGAGTTGGCCATTTGTTGTACCTCTTTTATTCCATATACCTCTGGTGTACTGCCTACAGCCAGTATGGACCAGGGGTTAGCCACTTCTCCTACTGCTTTTGGGGTCCCCTCTCTGGGCAAGGGGGAGAGAGTGTGTTGTTGGTCATGTGACTCTGTTGTGTCAGATTGTTCTCATCCCCGGGGAAGCTGCACTGCCAGTAGTAACACAGTTGGCCCCATTGTTCCTGTCAAAAAGAAGCCAAACATTAAGCACGTCTCCACTCCCTTACTGAGTCTGTCTCAAGGTTTAATTCCGGCTGATCATTCTTGTAAAGTAGTTTCTGGTAAAAGAAAGAGGGATACTGCTTTTCCTGAAGAGATTCAAGATTCTGAATCTCAACCAGAAGATGAAAGGACAGATGCAGGGTTTTCTCCTCAGATTGTGATTCAGACTGAGAGGAATGCTCAGTTTCTGATTCTCCCTGTGGGGACTTTTCTTTGAGACTATTGCTAGAATGTGCCAGTGTTTTCGGTGGGAAAGCACTACATTTTTTTCAGTACCAAAGAAAATACTATGAGTTGTTAGGGAAGGATTTCCAAAACCTACATCCATTCCTCCTGATGTTGATCGTGTTTCACTGTTGCAGTCATTACACTTGGATAAACCTGCTGGCAGGCTACCCGCAGTTGGCCCAAATTCCAAAGTCTAGGTCCAGCGTCGGTTGCTGTCGCCTCTTCCCTGACGTCAGTGTGCCAGGGGTATAAAAGATGCAGCCAACGCCATTTTCTTCAGTCTTTCTTGCCACGCGGTGCCCGAAGCCAAAGCAGTTCACAAGTGCTAGTCGGCCGACTCCTGAGATTTTCAAAAACAAATTTCAGATCTGAAGTCTTCATTAAAGCTAAGTACCCCGTTGGGGAAACTTTTCTTGCTCCAGTCCGATGTCAGAAAAAGTTAACAATTGTATTTCTTGTGGGAAGCAAATACCTCATAAGGATTTTCATTCTTACTGTATTCCTTGCCTAGGCCCTGATCACAACATTGCTAGCTGTCGGTTTTGTGCTAGATTGAACCAAGCCACTATTAAGAGTCGGTACGATTTTGCCTTTCATTACTTTGGCCGAAGATTCAATTGTATAATGCCGTTGAAACAGCCAATGACCGGAGTTCATAAAAAGCGCAAGGAAAAGGACAGGCATCCAAGGTCCAAAACCGACGACGAGGCTTCCACTAAGCCAGTCGCTGGTTCTCAGTCAGGTGCTTTCGCAGCCCCTGGGGCCCACTACCTCAGAGCCACAGGCCACTGACGACTCCCACGTGGAGCCAACTAGGCCTATGAATACTCAAGGTATTGGACACTCGGAAACTATTCCCTCAGATGGGTCCGGAGCCGCTGAGCAGGCATCGGCTTCTGAGGGTGTTTTCAGACCTACACAGTTATATGTAAAGCCTACTTCAGCTTCCAAAGCAAAGACTATAGCAGTTCTAAAGACAAAGAAACAAGTACAGCATTCTCCTGGACAGACTACTATGCCTAAAAAACAGATGCTCAAAATGGCCGAAAACCTAATTACCTTGATCAGTGGTTCCCATCCTCCTCCTGACAAGAGGCCTAGGCAAGAGACAGAATATGAATATTCAGATCAGGTTTCCATTTCCTCTGACTCCTCTTCTGAACAGAAATACTCTCTTCCTCCTTATGAGGATTCTGATGCTGAAGAATCTATGCCTTCAGCCTCACCGCCTGAGGATTATTCATTTGGGGAAACCCTGCATACCATGAGGGAGCACTTCCAATGGAAGAGCCAAGACTACTCAGAATCTAAGAAAAGGCTTAGAGATTTTCTTTTACTACCTCAGCACAGGCCTTTGGCTATTCCTCCTGTGTTAGACATTGTAGATGATGTATTTTCAGAGTCCGGACTTTCTCCTGACTCTTTACCTCCTGCCCCTGTTAAACCAGACAAGATACTACAGGGTTCCAGATTCACATAAATTTCTTTATAAAAACCCTGCTGCTGACCCAGAAACTATTTCTCTGGGTCCTAAAGGGGTCAAGGCTTTTACTGCAAAAAAGCCTATCCCCTCAGACAGAGATTCAAGGGCACTAGACACATGGGGAAAAAAGGTTTACACTTTTGCTACTTTGGCTGGGAGGGCTTTAAATTGTCAATTTCATATGCTTAAATATCAGCAATACTTAATGTCACTGTTAAAACAGAAAATGTCAAATTCTGATTGTGCAGAAAATAAGGAAATGCAGGATTTATTGCATGCAACTGATCAAGTGGGAAAGCATACATTGCAATGTGGTTTTGATTCTCTGGTGGCCTCTTGCAGGGCTGCAGTTATGGGTTCTATAATTAGAAGGCATGCTTGGTTAAAGGAACAGAATCTGCCTGATCATGTTAAAGCAAAATTATTAGATGCTCCATTACAGCATGATACCTTATTTGGTGTTAAAGCAGAGGAGGTGATGAAGAAAATGGAGGACAAAGCGAAATCTATGCAAACAGTAAAGGATTTCTTACAGGTACAGCCACCCAGATTTAGCAGGAACTGGCCTACAAAGAGTTGGTCCTTTCCAGTGTCAGATAGGCCACAAAGAGGCAGATACAGGCGCCCCAGAGGCAGATCCCAGCCCCAGGGCTCATACAGGCCTAAACAGGGGGGCGCTTCTACCTCCAAAAGTGGAGAAGACAAATCACAGCCATAAAGGAAACGGTCACAATGACTTTCTTCTGCCAGCACCAAGCACTTTGGCAACCCCCTTAGCAGGAAAACTAGCACTTTTTTCTCAAAATTGGCACATGATCACACAGGACAAATGGGTCTTGAATATAGTGTCCCAGGGCTACAGGTTCCACTTCCACACCCTGCCAAGGGCAAAAAGTATGCCAGACCTACCACACAATCAATGGGCAGAGGCACAAAAACAAGTTTCATCCTTCATGGACATGAGGGCCATTCAGAAAGTACCACAGCAAGAGCAGGGACAAGGATTTTACTCAAGACTTTTCTTGGTACCCAGAAAAGACAAAGTCTGGAGACCAATAACTGGACCTGTCTATTCTAAATACATTTCTGGACGTTCCAAAATTCAAAATGTTGACTCTGCAGCAGCTTCTGCCCATGCTGGGCAGGAAGGCTTGGCTTGTAACTTTGGACCTAAAAGAGGCATACCTGCATATTCCCATCAGACAGTCTTGCAGAAGATACCTCAGATTCATAGCTGGCTCAATGCACTACCAATTCTCTGCACTGCCCTTTGGCTTATCTACTGCGCCCAGGGTCTTCACAAAATGCCTGGCACCAGTAATTGCATTTTACAGACAAAGAGGAATTCAGATATATCCTTAATTGGACGATTGCCTTATTCAAGCAGAGAACAAGAACATTCTACTAAAGCATCTGGCGTTTGTAAAAAGATTACTAATTTGCCTAGGGTACACAGTAAACAAAAAGAAATCAAAACTAGTACCCTCTCAAGAGATAATATTCCTGGGTGCAAGCTTAAATACAGCTGCCCAGATGGCTTATCTCACGCCAAACAAAGGCAACTGACTTCTTACTTTAAAATGTTGGCAACAAAGATCCACTTATCTGCAAGAAAAATTCTGCAGGCTTTGGGCTTCATGGCATCCTGCATTCTGCTAATTCCATATGCCAGACTGCATATGAGGAAACTACAATGGTATCTAAAAAGTGTTTGGACTCAACATTGTCACAGCCTGGAAACATTAATTACCCTCATTCCTTGCCTGCAACAGGAGTTTCGATGGTGGGCACAGGCCTGTCACCACAACAAGGGACAGCCATTCACCCTACCCACAGCCAGGCAGTCAATAACAACAGATGCTTCAGATTATGCCTGGGGGGCCCACATGGCAGGAAAATGTATTCAGGGCACATGGCCCACAAGCCAAAGGCATCTTCATATCAATAAAAAAAAAGATGCTAGCTGTTCAGAATGCCCTGACAGCTTTCAAGGATCTACTCCATCCAGGACAACTACTGATAAGGGCGGACAATACTACAGTCATGTGGTACATAAACAAACAGGGAGGCACTCATTCCTACCCCCTCTGCAGACAAGCCATGACTTTGTGGGATGCAGCATTGACTTATCAAGTACACCTGCAAGCACAATTCCTGCCAGGAAAGAAAAATACTCTGGCAGACGAACTAAGCAGAAACCTCACGGATCCCCACGAGTGGAAACTGGATCCACAAGTTTTCAGCATGATAATAAAGAAATGGGGATGCCCAGACATAGATCTATTTGCCTCCTCTCACAACTGCCAACTGCAGAGATTCTGCACAAGGACGTATCACACGCAAGCATGGAAAGTGGATGCTCTGTCATTCAGCTGGAAAACCCTAACAGTATATGCCTTTCCTCCTCTGCCTCTCCTCCCCAAGGTACTCCTAAAGGTCAGACAAGAAAAGCCAAAAATGATTTTGATTGCTCCAGACTGGCCCAGCGCTGGTACCCAATCCTAAAGAGCTTGTCTCAAGGCTCAGCCTGGACATTGCCTCTAATTCCTTATTTACTGACCCAGCGAAACAATCAGATCCTGCACAGTCAACTCAGAACCCTAAATCTGGCAGCATGGTGGATAATGTTAGCCATTCAGAACACACCACTCTCTAAAGCAGTGATGGATGTTATTTTGGAGGCCAGGAGGCCCAGTACCAGAAAATCTTATGCAGAAGAATGGAAAAGATTCTGTGCTTGGAACCAGGCACAAGGAATTGACACGTTTGTACCAAATATTCCTCTGATTTTTACAATACCTAACTGAGATGCTGGACAAAGGCTTGTCCTTTTCATCAATTAAAATCCATGCCTCTGCCATTTCAACTCATTACAATACGGAACCACCAATTTTTTCACATCTCTTGCTAAGACAGTACCTCAGAGGGGCCAAAAACATAAGACCTCCAAGGAGAGCACCAATACCTTCATGGGACCTCAGTTATGTCTTGGAAAAACTCACACTGCCACCTTTTGAGCCAGCCAATACAGCTGAAATAAAGTTCTTATCTTGGAAAACAGCTCTGCTCCTAGCAATAACCTCTGCAAGACGAGTCTCAGAGTTACAGGCACTCATGGCCGTGGTAACTTCCATCGTTTTCCATCCAGACCGGGTTTCTCTGAGGACGAACCCGACATTTATGCCTAAGGTAATGTCCAGTGTGGCCCTTAACCAAACCATTCATTTGCCTACCTTTTATCCAAACCCACAGAATAAGGGTGAGAGACTCTTGCATTCTTTGGACATACACAGCTATGCTTCTACTTAGACAGAACTAAAGCTTTCAGAAAGACTGAGCAACTCTAAGTAGCATATGCTGCAGGATCACAAGGAAAGGCGGTCTCAAAACAGACCATCTCTAAATGGATAGGCCACTGCATCCATTTCTGCTATTCACAACATGGCAAATCAGTGCCTAAGGGCATTAGGCCTCACTCAACCAGAGCAGCAGCCACTTCAGCAGCCTTCCTCAGAGGAGTACCAACCATAGAGGCTGCAACTTGGGAGTTCAGTGTACACTTTTACCAAGCACTACCACTTACCTCTCTACTCTAAATCCAGAGCAGACTTTGCCACTGCAGTTCTGCAGGGCCTTATAGCCTGTCCTAATCCCATTTAGACCCAGCCACCCTTCCTCAGCTTTGGGATTCAACCCAAGAGTAATGACTGCAACAGTGAAACACGATGAACATAGTACAGTTGTGTACCTACCATAAATGTAGATGTTCGAGTGTATTCACTGTTGCAGTCCAGGTTACCCACCCACCATCCCCTTTCTCTTTGCTGGGCCTTACCTGCACTTCTCTATCCTATACAACCTTTTTGGTGTATTTGCTTGTAGATGAAGGAAATGTTATTTTTGTGTATGCATTTCTTTTTGATATATATATTTTTCAGCCTACCTGTTTGGGGCACCTGACATCTGGGGCAAGAAAAACTGAATAAAGTGGCGTTGGCTGCATCTTTTATACCCCTGGCGCACTGACGTCAGGGAAGAGGTGACAGCAACCAACGCCGGACCTAGACTTTGGAACTCGGGCAGACTGCGGGTAGCCTGCCAGCAGGATAAGCCAAGAGTAATGACTGCAACAGTGAATACACTCGAACATCTACATTTATGGTAGGTACACAACTGTACTTTTTGACTCCTTAGAGGCATCTTGAAGGGTTGCTGTCACTGGGTCTGTTCTTAGAAGGCATTGGCTTAAGGAGCAAATTCTGCCAGATCATGTTAAAGCTAAATTGCTGGATGCTCCCTTAAACCAAGACCACCTGTTTGGCAGTAAAGCCGAAGAAGTACTTCAAAAGATGGAGGAAAAAGCCAAATCCATGCAAACTGTTAAAGATTTCCTGCAAGTACAGCCTCCCAGATTTTGTAAGCATTGGCTTTCTTAAGAATTGGTCCTTTCCTGACTCCTCCAGGCCTTCTCAGTCCAAACCAAGGAACAGAAGACCACCTAGGCTACAGTCTCAAGGTACTCGCAGGCCTAAGCAGTGGGGGAGCTTCCACTTCCAAAGCTGGAAGTAGTAAGACATCCCCTATGGTAAACTGTCACAATGACTTAACCTGAAACCTTCTAAGCCCTGCTCAACTGACTGCTCCTTTAGGGGGAAAGATCACCCTGCATGCAAAAAAAACTGGGAACTCATTACCCAAAACAAATGGGTTTTAAATATAGTTTCCCAATGATACAGATTCCGCTTCCACACCTTACCAACCCCAAATGGTTGGCCAGACCTACCCCAAATCAGTGGGCAGAGGCTCAACAGCAGGATGTCCTTCATGGATGCATCTGCAGTCATAACAAATGGATTGTCCTGTCGTCAGGCAGCCCTTCGGTCGGCCGGATTCCAAAGTCTGGGTCCGGCTTCGGCTGATGTCGCACTTCACCCGACGTCATCTCTGCTGGTCTTCGGGTATAAAGGCATCAGCCGACGCCATTTTCCTCAGTCTTTCTTGCCGTGGCGCACGAAGCAGAAGCTGTTTGCAAGTGCCGGTCGGTCAGATCCAGAGATTCCTACTACCGAATACTACTTCGAAGACTTCTAAAAAGCTAAGTACCCCGTTGGGGACCTTTTCTTGCCTCAGCCGATGTCAGAAAAAGTAAACAATTGTTTAACTTGTGGGAAACAAATACCTCATAAAGATTTCCACTCTTACTGCCTACCTTGTTTAGGCCCAGACCACGACGTAGCTGCCTGTTCAGCCTGTGCTTCCTTCAACCGACGAACGCTTAGGCGTCGGTCGGAGTTTGCTGAACAGTTTTTCGGCTCCGATTTTGCATACATTATGCTGTCGGATCATCCGACTACCCAAATAATTAAAAAACGCAAGGAAAAAGACCGACACTTGCGGTCCGTGGTTTCGGCCGAAACCACGGATAAGCAAACCGCGAGTGTCTCGGTTTCGGCCGAAACCGAGAAAACCGGTCAATCCTCAGCCGAAACCATGACTACTACCGAGGCTCCTGCTACTACAGTTGAATTGGCCTCTGAAATTTTACCTACTACTGTGGCTTCTAGTGATTTATCTGACACCATCCCTTTGGATGTTTCTACCCCAGCACGTGGTGCTGCTAGGCCTCCTGCAGCCATGTCTATCAAGGCCTTTGCCAGGGCCAAGGCAGCCAAAACTGTTAAAACAGTTCCTGCTAAGGCCCCCTCTCACAGACACCCTTCTAGCTCTCAAATGCTTACTCTGGCAAAGGATTTGATTTCCTTAATTAGGGGATCCCAATCACACCCAGACAGGGCCTCTCAGCCTCCAGAAAAGAGACCTAGAACAGAGCCACCCCAGCAGGAAGGCTCTGATGATTCTTCGGAGGACTCAGACACTACAGAACAGCCAGAGGCTCCTTTGTCCACTTATGAAGACTCCGATGTTGATGATTCCATTCCATCTGTCTCTCCACCAGAGGAATTCTCCTGTGGGGAAACCTTGCATGCCATGAGAGAGCAATTCCAATGGCAAGGACAAGATTTCTCAGACTCAAGAAAAAGGCTTAGAACCTTTCTGCACCTACCACAACACAGGCCCTTAGCTATACCTCCAGTTTTGCCTGTTGTGGATGATGCATTTAATGATGTTTGCACTGCACCTGATTCCTTACCCCCAGCCCCTGCCAAACCAGACAGATTTTACAGGGTACCTAACACTTATCACCACCTTTACAAGGCCCCACTTGCAGACCCTGAGACTATTTCCCAGGGGCCTAAGGCAGTAGCCTCTACCTCTACAAAAAACCCTCTCCCTTCTGAAAGGGAAGCCAGGTCATTAGACAGATGGGGCAAAAAAGTTTACACCTCTGCCACTCTCTCAGCTAGAGCTTTAAACTGTCAGTTTCACATGATCCAATACCAAGAGTTTATGCTTGATCAGTTGTCTAAGAAACTTTCCTCTGAAGAATCCTTAGATAAGAAATATGTTTTAGAAATGGTGAATAACATACAGCAGGTTAGTAACCATTCTTTGAAATGTGGCTGTGATGCACTGGAGGCTTCATTTAGATCAGCCATGACTGGCACAGTGATAAGAAGGCATGCATGGTTGAAAGAGCAAGTCCTGCCGGATCATGTAAAAGCAAAGTTGTTAGATGCTCCTATGGATAAGGACAATCTATTTGGTACCTCTGCTCAACAGGTAATGAAGAAAATGGAAGAGAAGGCAAAATCTGTACAAACAGTTAAGGATTTCTTACAGGTTCAGCCCCCTCAGTTTAGCAGAAACTGGCTTGCCAAAAATTGGTCCTTTCCAGACTCCTCAAAGACCCAAAGAGGCAGGTATAGACGCTCTAGAGGCAGAAACCAATCCAGAGGCAGTGCCTACAGAGGACGACAGTGGCAAGGTAATAACCAGAGGCACTGACACAACCACTGCCACTGCAACAGGACAATCACAGTGACTTGGCTCTGACACGCCTACCAGAGAGCAAATAGCAGCACCTTTAGGCGGAAAGCTAGCCTTATTTTCATGAAATTGGCACTATATCACAAAAGACAAGTGGATTTTAAAAACCATAGACCAAGGCTACAGGTTCCACTTCCACACCTTACCAGTAAACAGAGGAATGCCAAACTTACCTCCAGCTCAAAAAGCAGAAGCTCTAAACCAGGTAACTCAGCTAACCAACATGAGAGCTGTGGAGAGAGTACCAGTAAATCAACAGGGCAAAGGATTTTACTCCAGACTCTTTCTAGTCCCAAGAAAAGAAAAGACTTGGAGACCCATTCTCGATCTGTCCGTCTTAAACACATACATCATCGTCCCAAAATTCAAAATGCTGACCTTACAGCAACTTCTTCCCATGCTGGGCAAGGAGTGTTGGCTGGTGACTCTAGATCTCAAGGAGGCATACCTGCACGTCCCCATTCGACCAATTTGCAGAAGATACCTCAGATTCCTTGCAGGATCAGAGCATTATCAATTCTCAGCATTGCCCTTTGGCTTATCTACTGCCCAGAGTATTCACAAAATGCCTGGCATCAGTAATTGCTCATTGCAGGCTACAGGGAATCCAAATCTATCCATACCTGGACGATTGCCTGCTACAAGCAGACGACAAAGACAAGCTGACAACAGATTTACAAAGGGTCATTTACTTGTTACAAGCCCTGGGATACACAGTCAATTTAAAAAAGTCAAGGCTGATCCCATCCCAGACAAGAACATTCTTGGGTGCAGAATTGGATACAGTAAAACAAATGGCATTCCTGACTGCAGAAAAACAAGAGCAACTTCCTCATTACTTCTTGGCATTAACAAAGCAGAACAAACTAACAGCAAGAAAAATACTGCAGGCCTTGGGATTCATGGCATCATGCATAATCCTGATTCCTCATGCCAGACTGCATATGAGAAAGCTACAGTGGTACCTAAAAAACTTATGGTCTCAACACAGACACAGCCTAGAAACCGAAATACCACTAATCCCATGCCTGAAACAAGAATTCCTATGGTGGGCCCAAGCATGCCAGGCAAACCTAGGCTTGCCCTTCCACAAAGGTAAAGCGAACCAGACCATCACAACGGACGCCTCAGACCTAGGTTGGGGGGCACACATGTTGGACAAATGCATACAAGGATTGTGGACTCCAGACCAGCTGCACCTGCACATAAACCAAAAGGAAATGCTGGCAGTACAGCTAGCAATCCAGAAATTCAAGCCTTTCCTCAAAGAAGGCCATTTATTGATAAGGACAGACAACACCACAGTCATGTGGTATATCAACAAGCAAGGGGGCACTCATTCTTACCCCCTATGCAGAATGACTCTGGACCTTTGGAACATGGCTCTGAACTACAGCATCCAGTTACAGGCAACCTTTGTGCCAGGAAAAGAAAATACACTAGCAGATATGTTAAGCAGAACCACCTCGAATGCTCACGAATGGATGCTGCACCCGGACCTCTTCAAGGCCATCACAAGAAAATGGGGAATGCCACAAATAGACCTGTTCGCATCCCCACTCAACCACCAGCTCAGGAAATTCTGCACAAGGACGTGTCACCCTCTTGCATGGAAGGTGGACTCCCTTTCCTTCAGTTGGAAAGGCCTGACAGCTTATGCCTTCCCACCTCTTCCTTTGATGCACAAGGTACTGCTGAAAATCAAAGAGGAACAACCAAGGATAATTCTGATAGCTCCAAATTGGCCAAGACAACACTGGTATCCCTTGCTGAGGAGCATGTTTCAGGGGAGAATGTGGCCAATACCCCTGATGCCCTTGATGTTAACTCAGAACAAATACAACATCCTGCATCCAAACCTAAAAACCTTACAACTGACTGCCTGGAACATCACTTAAGAGCAACTAACCCAGATTTATCCCAAAGGGTTAAAGACATTATACTTGAAGCCCGCAGACCTTCAACAAGAAGGAACTATGCAGGAAAATGGAAAAGGTTAGCCACTTGGAGTGCTGAAAGAGAAAAAGATGTGTCAAACATAGATATTGCTAACATCCTGGAGTACTTGGCAGAGCTTCTACACACAGGTCTGTCCTATTCCTCCATCAAGATACATGCATCAGCTATTTCTGCAGAATACAGCTATGATCCGCCTGTCTACTCACACCCTCTATTCAGGCAATTCCTCAGAGGAATCAAGAATGTAAAACCTCCTAGGAAACCACCACTGCCAGCATGGGACTTAAATTTTGTACTAGAAAAATTGACACTCCCACCATTTGAACCAGCAGGAACAGCGGATCTTCAACACCTATCATGGAAAACTGCTTTCCTTCTGGCAATTACTTCAGCAAGAAGGGTTTCAGAACTCCAGGCCTTAATGGCAGTACAACCCTTCCTGATCTTCCATCAAGATAGAGTCTCCATGAGAACTAATCCTACATGTATGCCAAAGGTGGTATCCAGAGTGTCCTTAAACCAGGCAATCCACCTACCTACCTACCTTCTTTCCCAACCCACAGAACAGGGGGGAAAGGCTACTGCATACTTTGGATGTACATAGACAGTTACGCTACTACCTGGACAGAACCAAAGGAAACAGAAAGACTGACCAGCTGTTAGTGGCCTATGCACCAGGAAGGGAAGGAAAAGCAATTTCCAAACAAACAATCTCCAAATGGATAGGAAATTGCATAAGATTCTGTTACTCCTACCATGGAAAACCAATGCCACAGAACATAAGACCTCATTCAACAAGAGCTACAGCCACTACCACAGCGTTCTTACGAGGAGTGGCAACCAAGGACATTATTGAGGCGGCTACTTGGACCTCCGTGCATACATTTGCCAAGCATTACAATTTACCTCTATATTCCAGATCCCGAGCAGGGTTTGCCACTGCTGTACTGCAAGGGATCCTAACTACACCATAATTTTTTTCTTTTTCTTCCTCCACCCCTAGTTTAGCTATGGTATTCTACCCATTTGTTATGACTGCAGATGCATCCATGAAGGACATAGTACAGTTTTGTACCTACCATAAATGTAGATGTCCGAACTGGATAGCATCTGCAGTCAGGATTACCCACCCTCCTTCCCCTCTGTGGTACTCCTAGGGTATTTACACTCCTAATAGCTAGCTGGGGGGGGAGTCTCTTATGGTGTATTTGTTTGTATATATGTACATACATGCTTATTTTTTGTACATGCCTTCTACCTTGTCTGCATACATTGGCATTTATCCAAATTTTAGCCTTCCAAGAGGGCAACTGGCATCTGGGGCAAGAAACACTGAGGAAAATGGCGTCTGCTGATGCCTTTATACCCGAAGACCAGCAGAGATGACGTCGGGTGAAGTGCGACATCAGCGAGCGGACCCAGACTTTGGAATCCGGCCGACCGAAGGGCTGCCTGACGACAGGACAACCCATTTGTTATGACTGCAGATGCTATCCAGTTCGGACATCTACATTTATGGTAGGTACAAAACTGTACTTTCTCTCTCTTCTAGGTAGCAGGACTATCCAACCTGTCCCAGCAGAAGAATGGGGACAAGGTTTACTTTTCCTGGTACCCAGAAAAGACCACTCCTGGCATCCTATCCTGGACCTGTCTATCCTAAACACCTTTTTGGTAATCCCAAAATTCACAATGCTAACTCTTCATCAGCTGCTTCCCATGTTAGGCAAAGCAGCCTGGTTGGCAACATTGGACTTAAAGGAAGCCTGCGTGCACATCCCAATAAGGGAATCTTGCAGAAAATACCTACGCTTCAGAGCAGGCTGCATGCAAATCAGTTCTCTGCACTGCCCTTTGGTTTATCTACTGCGCCCAGGGTATTCACAAAGTGCCTAGCTCCAGTCATTGCATTCTGCAGGCAAAGAAATATTCATATATATACCCATACCTGGACGATTGTCTAATTCAGACAGAAAGCAAGGACACTATTAAATCATCTGGCATTTGTAAAGAAACTGCTAACCTCACTGGGGTAAACCATAAACGAAAAGAAATCTCACCTAGTACCCTGCCAACAAATTGTATTCCTGGGCGCAAGCTTGAATACAACTTCCCAGATGGCCTACCTCATGCCAGAGAAACAAATTTATTTGACAGCCTACTTCAGACTACTGGCCACAAAGACCCAGCTATCTGCAAGGAAAATACTGCAAGCCATGGCCTCTTGCATCTTACTAATTCCATATGCAAGACTGCATATGAGGGAACTACAATGGTATCTAAAAAGCCTATGGTGTCAACATTCTCAGGACCTGGAATCAATAATTCCTGTCATTCCTTGTATAAAGACATAGTTTCTTTGGTGGGCAGAGGCCTGCTACCACAACAAGGGACTACTATTCACTCTACCCCCTGCTGCCCAAACCCTAACAGACGCATCAGACTATGCATGGGGAGCTCATTTGGCAGAGCAATGCATTCAGGGCAAATGGAACCCGAGTCAAATGCACTTGCATATCAATCAAAAAGAAATGTTAGCTGTAGAGAATTCTCTGACAGCCTTCAAGGACCACATTCTTCCAGGACAATTATTGGTAAAGACAGACAATACCACTGTTATGTGGTACATAAACAAGCAGGGGGAACCCTGCTTAAGTAGCTATGAATGACTGCATTTGCTTACTGCATATTAGTTGGAACAGCACATTTTGCCATAAGAACAGAGCATTAGTAAGCTATTTCTTTAAATGGCCAGTTCATTGATTGCTTAATTGTTTAATTAATTACTTAAATACAAACAATGAAGTGGATGTTTGACTATATATAAGCTAACAGTTTTAACATTGATGTCATGGTCTGAAGAAGCGTATTTTTAAATACGCGAAAGCGCTTACCGTTTGTTTATTAAAGTCTACTTTTATTTTATTTTCGTGGTGAGTCCGAAGTTTTGTTTTGTTTTACATTTAATATTTTATATTTTACTGAGGACTCTTCAGCTGGCGTTGGTCTTTTTTCTTTGAAATTTGGTTGGTCTGTTTTAGAACATACTGCAGCACACGAGAATGGCAAACTCCAACATTGAATAGGACTGTAATCCGGAACCGAGGAATATTTCTAGTGAAGAACAATGGACTGTCATTACGGGACATTCTTTGAATCATTTATTGGCTCTGGACTTTAATGTGCCTATCTCTGCATCTGTAGCTGAAACTATTGACAACATCGAAGTTTTTAACATGAAGGTAAAACAACTTGAAAATGATTTATTTAAACTCCAACGCCTAATTTGGCAATGCAAGCACATGGAGGCTTGCCTTCATTTTAAGTTAATTCCTAAAGGCATGCGTATATTGTGCATGCCGACTTATGGGGATAGTCATCCTGCCCTGTTAAAAAAGTGGCAGGAGATAAACCTAGAAGCTGGCTATAAATATGTGCAACTTTTGATTGATTACTTCAGCCCTTTGGAGAATCAATTGTTGGCTCAAGTTAATCAACTTAATAAAGAAATCAAAGATAGTTTCCGTTTAGAATTTTGTCAAAAGAGACTTGACTGTATCTATGGACAAGTTAATAACTATGCTTCAAAACTACAATAAACGAAGCACCGGAAATTACAGCGTGATTACAGGGATTTTGCTACCGGTAATGTTTTCGTTTGGCCGAGGAGAACAGACCGTGTTTCACAAGCTGAAAACCCTGTTCGAAATCTGGTGCCTTTTGAACGTACGTTAGTTGCATCGAATTCAATTGGTTCATCATCTTCTGCTCTAGCTGCTGCTCCTATTGGTGATGTCTCGGATGAAGCGTTCACCACACCCCCAGAATTACCGACAGTTTCAGATTCAGCCACGGCTTTTTCTACGCCATTGCCCAACCAGGAGGCAAACCGTAACATGGGGGCAGTGAGAAGCCTGGGAGCTATACGCAAGTCTGTTGTAGCCGACAATTCACATTTTTTACCGCTTCCTATCAGGAAAACTGTTTTTTCACGGGACCGGGCAGACAGTTGGGAAAGGAAAAAACGCAAGTACTCAGGGGAAACAAATGTGCATCAAAGGAGAAGGCAGAGACCTTAGAACCACTCTTCTTTAATTTGTCAAGGTATGTACTTACATCTTACGATATGAGCCTTTTAAATAAAGGGCTTTCCTTTGTCCCCTCACAGGGGAGTGATCTGACAGATTTATTGACTGATATTCGTATGTTTGGGAGGGCCATAGCCCTAAAACTCTACTTTAAAGTCAATACTACTGCAACAGAACACTCTACTCTACCAATGATTTCCCTGTACAAGAAGAAAAGTACTTTTTTTCCACCGATACCAGCGCATATTGACTGCTTCATTAAAACCTGTGAGCATGATTTATATAATTATTTTTATGATGGTAAAAGGAAATGTGCTTATTTCAACATGTCCAATGATGAGAAAAAAATCTCTACATAACTTTATTAATGATCCCTCACTGACGTTGAGACCCGCAGATAAAGGTGGGGGCATGGTATTATTTGACACTGAGCAATACATATCCCTCATGTTTGGCATGTTGAATGACGACTCCACCTATTTAAAGATGGATCATGGAAGGTTGTTGAAAATCATTAATCATATTCATGGCACACTATATGATCTACTCATGTGTCGACAGATTACCAAAGATTTATATGATTTTTTCCATAATGAGTATCCACATACACCTGTTATTAAAGGATTACCGAAGATGCACAAAAATGTTTCCCCCCCTCCACTATGACCCATAGTGTCAGGGGGGAAATGGGCCACTGAAAATATTACCATTTATTTGGAAGATATGTTAAAGCCCATTGCCACTGAAATTCCCAGTATCCTAAAGGATACCCATCAACTTTTAGAATTTCTAGACTCAATGGATACTGAATTAATAAAAGGACAACATTTGTTGGTCACCATGGATGTCCAGAGTCTATTTACTTGTATACCTAATGAAGAGGGCATACAATTAAGGGAATTATTGCAGATATTTCCATCTTTTGATAGAAACAAGGAAATACTTATATGCCAACTACTAGAATTGGTGCTATGCAATAATGTATTTAGTTTCAGGGGGTGCCTGTTCCTACAGGAGTCAGGTGTGGCTATGGGCACCCCCTGTGCTAATACATACGCCAACTTGGTTATGTACCAATGGGAGAGGGAATTTGTTTTCCATCATCAGTGGTTCGATAGGATCCTACTGTACAGGCATTTTGTGGATGATAAGGCAGTAACTTGTAGTTTATTGGCCATTTTGGGTCATTTCCTGTCTTTTCCAGCCCCCTGCTATAAAGCACGCTTTGGCGGGCTTTTCCAGCTATTGAGAACTCAGCACAGCTCCTCGTGGTGTCCAGCAGGGTTCCTGTAGCAGCAGAGACCAGAAAAGACTACCTTTCCAGATTTTAAGTATTTTTCATGGCTTTTTCGACTTTCGACCACTGTTTTTGCTTATTTTATCGAAGTTTGAACTGTTTTTAACTGTTTTTATAAGCTCAAACTGTTTACTGCACTTGCTAGTTTAAGTTTTGCCTAAAAGTTAAACTACAGGCTAATACACTCAAGTTTACTAGCTTTTGATAGCAATTAGTCGAAGTAAGTATTTTTCTTGGCTTTTTTGACCTTTTTCGACTAGCTTTTGATAGCAATTAGTCGAAAAGTATAGCATTTATTGTGTTTTCTGCCTTTCTGTAAAAAAAAAAACTTGAAAAAAACAAAAAAAATATCCTTGATTTTCTTCGTCTCACATTGCTGCAGTCATAACCTGTGGGTAGTCCGCTGTCCTCGATCGGCCCGAATACCAAAGAGCTAGGCTGGCGTCGGTCATTGTCGCTTAGAGCTGACGTCAGTACGTCGTAGAACATAAGCGCAAGACTGACGCCATATCCTCAGTCTTTCTTGCCGCGTGGTCCGAAGCAGAAGCAGCGTTTGCAAGTGCCGTTCGGCGTTCTGAAATCTTCATTTATCGAGTTTCAGACCGAAGACCAAGTTGGGCTAAGTACCCCGTTGGGGAAATCTTTGTCTTTTCTTGCCTCAGTTATCCGGATGTCAGAAAAAGTTAATAATTGCATTTCTTGTGGGAAACAGATACCGCATAAGGATTTTCATTCTTTGTGTATTCCTTGCTTAGGGCCTGAGCACGACGTGGTCGGGTGTCGCTTTTGTGCTAGATTTAACAAGCGCACCATTAAGCGGAGATTAGACTGTGCCAGGCGTGTGTTTGGTAAAAGCTGTAATTATAACATGCCGTCGGATCCTCCGGCGCCGCTACCGCTAAAAAGTAAAGATAAATCTTTGAGGTCTAAACGGATGAGTCGTCCGTTACGGACGCCGGTTCTACTGAGCCTCGGTTGAACCTGTGGATCCCGGGGATTCGCTGAATTCCATGGGGAACCTTTACTTTTACAGGAGTTAACCTCTCAGGAGTTAGGCCCGGCTGAAGGTGCTTCTCAGGTGTCTGTAGTTCCATCTTTACAGAAGGTTATTAGGCCTTCTACTTCAGTGGCTAAAGGCCATGCTAAGGCCAAACCTTGTCATGTTGGCCCTGGTCATAGTTCTAGCTCTCCAGCCCCTGTTCCTAAGAAGCATATGTTAAAAATGGCTGAGGACTTGATTACTTTGATCAGGGGTTCTATGCCCCCCCCAGAGAAGAGGCCTAGGGTGGAGGCAGATTTAGAGGAGATGGATCATTCCTCAGACTACTCTGATTCCTCAGCTGAAGAAATTCAGGAATTCCCTTCTTATTTGGATTCGGATGCAGAGGACTCCTGTCCTTCTGCTTCTCCTCCAGAGGATTTTTCTTTTTCTGAGACTTTGCATTCCATGAGGGAGCATTTCAAGTGGGAAGGTCAGGATTTTTTGGATTCTCGGAAACGGCTCAGGGAATTTTTGTTTCTGCCTCAGCATAGGCTATTCCTCCGGTCTTAGAAGTTGTTCAGGATGTTTTTTCTGAATATTCCCTTAATCCTGATTCTTACCTCCTGCCCCTGTTAAGCCAGATAGATATTATAGAGTTCCTGAAGCACATAAGTATTTGTAGAGCCCTAGAGCTGATCCGGAAACCATTACTCAAGGTCCGAAGGGTATTAGGGCTTCTGTGGCTAAGAATCCAGTTCCTTTGGAAAAAGATTCTAGAGCTTTAGATAGATGGGGGAAAAAAGTGTACACCTCCTCTACGTTAGCTATGAGGGCTTTGAATTGCCAATTTCATATGCTGAAGTATCAGAATTTTTTGTTAGGTCAATTGAAATCTAAGGTAGATGCTTTATCTGAAGGTATAGAGTGTAAGGAGCTCCAGGAGTTGGTTCATGCATCAGATCAAGTGGGCAAGCATTCTTTGCAGTGTGGTTTCGATGCTCTTCAGGCTGCATCCAGGGTGGCTGCTACAGGTTCAGTTATTCGTAGATATGCCTGGCTTAAGGATCAAAATTTGTCAGAGCATGTTAAGGCTCGGATTTTGGATGCTCCTCTTCAATCTGAAGTGCTTTTTGGTCCTTCTGTGGAATCGGTTTTGAAAAAGATGGAAGATCAGGCTAAGTCTATGCAGACGGTCAAAGATTTTCTGCAGGTGCAGCCCCCTAAGTTTAGTAGGAATTGGCCTGCTAGAGGATGGTCTTTTCCTTCTTCGGATAATCAGTCTAAGGGCAGGTCTAGGCGTGGTAGAGGCAGAGCTCACGCTCAGGGTTCCTTCAGACCTAGGACTTGGAGTTCTCCTGCACAGTCTTCTGGTGAGGGCAGGGGTCATCCTTTTAAAAACAGACCCAATGACCTGTATCTTCTGCTGCCAGACCCTTCTCTACTGGCAGCTCCTCTAGGAGGAAAGTTGGGACTTTTCCAACAAAATTGGCATTTGGTCACCAAGGACAAATGGGTGTTGGATATAATAAATCATGGGTACAAGTTTTATTTTCACACTCTTCCTCCTTTCAAAGGCATGCCGGATGTGCCTCCTCAGCAAAGGATGGAGGCTCAGGAGCAAATTTCTTTACTTTTACAGATGGGGGCAATTCAGGCGGTCCCTCTGTCAGAAGTAGGCCTAGGTTTTTATTCCCGTCTATTCTTAGTGCCAAAGAAAGGAAACACTTGGAGGCCAATTCTGGATTTGTCCATCCTCAATACCTACCTAGACATTCCAAAGTTCAAGATGTTAACATTACAACTTCTGCCTCTGCTGGGCAAGGATCACTGGATGGTAACCCTGGATGTCAGAGGCCTATCTTCACATCCCTATCAGGCCCAGCTGCAGGAGATTCCTGAGATTTCGGGCTGGTACTTCTCACTATCAGTTCTCTGCATTGCCCTTTGGTTTATCTACTGCGCCCAGAGTATTCACAAAAGTTCTGGCTCCAGTGATTGCCTTTTTCAGACAGAGAGGAATACAAATTTATCCTTATCTGGATGATTGCCTGATTCTTGCTCAAAACAAAGACAAGTTACTACAACATCTCCAGTATGTAATGGCAGTTTTAAGGTGCCTAGGGTATTCTGTGAACGAAACAAAGTCCAGTCTAGTACCCTCTCAGGACATGTGCTTTCTGGGTGTGAGACTGAATACAGCTTCTCAGATGGCATTTCTGACCCCGGACAAACAAAGAACTCTTCATCTATACTTCCAGCAGTTATCAGTGATGTCCAGGCTGACTGCAAGGACAGTCCTTCAAGCCTTGGGGTTCATGGCATCTTGCATTCTAGTTCTTCCCAATGCCAAACTGCATATGAGGAAGCTACAATGGTATCTCAAAAGTGTGTGAACTCACTGCCACGGTTTGGACACTGTCATTCGGATTATACCTTGCATCCAGAAGGAATTCTTGTGGTGGGCTCAGGAATGTCAACTAAACAAGGGACTCTCTGTGACCCGACCAGAGGCGAGTCAGATCCTAACGACGGATGCCTCGGACTTGGCTTGAGGAGCACACTTCAATGGGAAATGGATACAGGACGTGTGGCCTCCCAAACTACTACATTTGCATATCAACATGAAGGAGATGTTAGCAGTCCAATTTGCTTTGATGGCCTTCAAGGACCTACTTCAGCCGGGACAGGTGTTGATTCAAACAGACAACACAACAGTCATGTGGTACATCAACAAGCAGGGGGGAACCCATTCCTATCCTCTTTGCAGGCAAGCAATGATTTTGTGGGAGACTGCTCTGAGTTTGCAAATCAATCTTCAAGCACGGTTTCTGCCAGGAGCACAGAACTCCCTAGCAGATGTATTGAGCAGACAAATTGTGGATCCCCACAAGTGGAAACTGGATCCTCAGGTTTTCAAACAATTGACTATGGCTTGGGGAACTCCAGACATAGATCTGTTCGCTTCTCCACTGAATTTCAACTACCAAAATTTTGCACAAAGATGTTCCACCCAGATGCTTGGAAAGTGGATGCTCTATCTTTCAGTTGGAACAACCTTCATGTTTATGCTTTTCCTCCTCTGCCTCTTCTTCCCAAGGTACTCTTGAAAGCCAGGCGAGACAGGCCTTGCATGATTCTAATAGCACCAGATTGGCCACGTCAGCATTGGTATCCTCTGCTGAGGAGTTTAATCCAGGAGCCTCCTTGGCTTCTGCCACAGGTTCCTCATTTGTTATCCCAGTCAAACAATCATTTTCTCAATGTTCGGGTGCAGTCCCTGCATCTGACAGCCTGGCGTATTCTGTGATGGAGCCGGTGGGGTCTCAGCTTTCTCAACAGGTTTTAGATGTCATTTTGGAAGCCAGGCAGCCTAGTACTAGAAAAGTTTATGCTGATAAATGGAAGAGATTTTTTCTTTGGAGCACAGCAAAGGGTTTTGATGTTTCACTGCCTAATTTGAGTTTTGCACTACAGTATCTTACTGAATTACTGGACAAGGGTTTGTCATTCTCTTCTGTGAAGGTTCATGCTGCAGCCATTTCTGCTCACTATGAGTGTGACCCTCCTTTATTTTCTCATCCTTTGTTCAAACAATTTCTTAGAGGGGCAAAGAATATAAGACCTCCACGTAGAGCTCCTACTCCTTCCTGGGATCTCAATTTTGTTTTGGAGAAACTTACTTTACCTCCTTTTGAACCTGCAGCTACGTCTGAATTGAAGTTTTTGTCTTGGAAGACTGCTTTTTTGTTGGCCATTACTTCTGCTAGGAGGGTATCTGAATTGCAGGCCCTCATGGCAGTTGAACCCTTTCTGATATTTCATAAGGATAGAGTTTCTTTGTGAACCAACCCTACTTTTATGCCTAAAGTGATTTCTAATGTGGCCTTGAACCAGTCTATTCATTTGCCTACTTTTTATGCTGATCCCCAAAATAAGGGGGAAAAACTCTTGCATTCTTTGGATATCCACAGGCAGTTACGTTACTATTTGAGCAGAACTAAGGAGTTCAGACAGACTCAACAGTTATTTGTTTCTTTTGCTTTGAGTTCACAAGGGAAAGCTGTTTCGAAGCAGACTATTTCAAAGTGGATTGGTCAATGTATTGGCTTTTGTTATTCTCATCATGGGAAGAATGTTCCTGCTGGGATCAGACCTCATTCTAGTAGGGCTACTGACACATCTACTGCTTTTTGAGGGTGTAGCTACTAAGGATATTTTGGAGGCAGCTACTTGGAGTTCAGTACACACTTTTACTAAGCATTACCATCTCCCTCTGTATTCCAAGTCCAGGGCTGGGTTTGCCACTGCAGTTTTACAGGGCATGTTAGCAGCTCCTAATGCTATTTAGTTTGCCAGCCTCCCTTTTCCTTTGCTTTGGGATTCTACCCACAGGTTATGACTGCAGCAATGTGAGACGAAGAACATAGTACAGTTTTGTACCTACCATAAATGTAGATGTTCGAGGATCTACATTGCTGCAGTCCAATTTTCCCTCCCTCCTTCCCCTCTATAGTTGGTGGTGGCTGTGTTTTTTACTTTAGGATTGTCTTTATTTCTACACTGGTAGTTGTTGGACGTGTACTTTTTTGGCTCTGGCCTTCTTTCATTCGTAGGCCTTCTGACATCTGGGGCAAGAAAGACTGAGGATATGGCGTCGGTCTTGCGCTTATGTACTACGACGTACTGACATCAGCTCTAAGCGACAATGACCGACGCCAGCCTAGCTCTTTGGTATTCGGGCCAATCGAGGACAGTGGACTACCCACAGGTTATGACTGCAGCAATGTAGATCCTCGAACATCTACATTTATGGTAGGTACAAAACTGTACTTTTTCCATATTTTCCTAGCTAGTGTTCCAGAGACCAGATTTTGCTGATCCCTGGGCTTTGTCTTGGTTCCTGTGTTTCTCCATTTTCCTTGTTTGGTCAGGGGGAAGTTTCTTTACTCGCCAGTGAGAGTGGGGAGTACTGAGCTGCCTGTTTGTCCTCAGAGGAGTGGTTTAAGGCAGTAACTTGTAGTTTATTGGCCATTTTCGGTCATTTCCTGTCTTTTCCAGCCCCCTGCTATAAAGCACGCTTTAGCGGAGTTGCCACAAGAGCACAGGAGCAGCGGTTAATCAAGGTTAAACTATGGCTACCTAAAGTCCACTCTTCAAATTTTCCCTTAGAACATCTCTTCCTAAGCTGTACTGATAATCTAACTACCCTATTCTATACCTATAAAGTCTTGATCTACTTGATTCATAAGTGACTATTCTCTATCCGGATAGCCTAGCACTTGCACCCAAAGTACTCTTTACTCTGATATAGCACTTTTTATTATACATAGCACCCTACCAGCCAAATACCCCTTTTTCAATCATCCACACCCCTTGAACTCTTCTCAAACCCATCTACACAAAGTTCTTAACTTTTCCTTCTAGCATGTCGCGGGGTCAGTTGCTAGTGTCATCTCCTGCTCAGCTGATGAATCTGGGAATATTAAGGCAATGTTACAATTGCCTCATGTACACAGACATCCCTCTCCTCCCACAAAACACAAACACATGCGAGAGATGCAAATATATAGCCAAACTGGAAGCTGAGCTCTCTCATCATAGGACTGGCAAGACCAGACAGGAGGAGAAGGTAACCACACACACCACAAACCCAGTCTCACATAGCACTAGCACAACCTCATATCACACACACAAACACATAAAACATACTGGAGGCTCTGACCAAAAATCTACCAAAACAGCAGAGGCCACCAAAGCAGACACCCAAACAACTACCACCACAGACCAAGACACATGCAACACATAGACCACAAAGTCAGTGTGCCAAACAGTCACAGCCCTTAAGGCCAAACACAATGCCAGATACTCTTGTCATAGGTGACTCCATAGTCAGACACACTGACGTCCCACTCACCAGATTGAGCAAGGAGAAGGTCACAGTAAGCTGCCTGTCGGGCGCTAGAATCCGCCACATAATGCAAGCACTCAGGTCACTCGACAGCAAGTACAAGTATGACTGAGTCATTGTCCATGCTGGTGTGAACGACCTGAGATGCACCTCCCTGGACTACATGAAAAGGGACATAGAGGAGCTCTCTGATTATGTAGCCCAGGCAGGTATGACCCTGACCTTGAGCAGTATCCTACCTTCACCAAGAATGATGCCACAGTACAGAGAAAAGATGATCAGCTTTAATAATTGGCTTAATCACTGGTGTCATTCAAAGGGATCAATGTCTGTCTGCCTGGGATGACATGCTGGACAAGCCACGTTGCTTCGCAAGGGACGGCTTGCACCCATCTCCCCTGGGGCTCTTGCCACCCCCATAGTGCCTTTTTTAGGCCAGGCTCAAATTCTAAACCTACCACCCTAGAACAAAACAAAGGAAAAAAACTAAGGGTAATGCTGCTCAATGCCAGAAGTCTCAACCTCAAGATGCACGCACTCGAAGCCCTTCTCAGTATGGAGAACATCGATGTCTGTGCTGTGACTGAAACCTGGTTCAAAGCTCCTGAGAGCACCCCGGCACTATCAGGTTTTACCTCATATCATGCGTTCCGGCCACAAAATCCGGACAACACCAAGAAAGGAGGGGTGTCCATATTCATCAAAGATACCCTCACCTCCAGGTTGGTGGCAACGCACGATGCATTGGAGACCATCCAGGTGCAATTAACCATAGGCAAGACTGCTCTACAATTTGTAGCATGTTACAGGCCACCCTCTCAAACTCGGGATCCTCACACAGCATTCCTGAAAACTCTGGAGGGGATAAATGTAACCCCAAACACCATCATACTAGGTGATTTCAACTATCCAAACATAGACTGGGATCACTACTCAAGCCCCAACACTCTAGCCCAAAGGTTCCTAGAGTTCATAAACTCTAATGCCATGGAACAACTAGTCACCATGCCCACAAGAGGTGAAAACATACTGGATCTCATCATCACAAACATGGGGTCACAATGTTCAACACCGGAGGTATACCCTTCATTGGTGAGATCAGATCATAAACTAATCTCACTGGAAGTCCACATCCTTCCCCACCCCAGATAAAAGACCACAGTGAAGAACTTCTAAAGCCGACTTCACACTTTTTAGGACTGGTGTGGTCTCTTTCAAGGCCCCTGAGCCAGCGGAAACCATCACTAAAGCCGCTGAATCACTTACAAATGCCTTCTACCAGCACCTCCAGGACTGCATGGATCAGGCAATCCCAAACAAAACAAAGACTCTTTGTACCAAAGGCAGGCGTCCAGTCTGGTGGACCCCAGCCATAAACAAGCTCTACAACAAAGGAGAAAGCTACTACAAGATAGAGCAAAATCCTCAAAAGGGAAGACACCCTTGATCATCGTAAGTAAAAAACTAAGATCTCTCATAAAATCCTCCAAAGCAAATTTTGAAAGAAAAATTGCCACAGACTCAAAAGGCAACCACAAGGCCTTTTTAGCTATGTTAGAAACCTGGGAGGAAACTCCCAGATATGTTCAGAACTGGTTCAAAATAATGTAAAGATCACTGAACCTACAGACATTGCCAACATACTGGCTGACAGGTTCAGTGCAAATTTCTCCCCAAAAGGAGAAATATCTATACCAGCGGATTGTATCCTCCCAAACATCTCAAATGCTCAAGTAAGAACAGCTCTCTCCAAGGCGAAAAACACAGCATCCATGGGACCAGATGGTGTCCCCGGTTGTGTGCTCCACGAGCTCATTGAGGAATTAAACCCACAGTTAGGGCAGCTGCTTAATCTTAGCCTCACCTCAGGATCGTGCCCAGCAGATGGCGTCTGGCTACTGTGGTCCCATTACACAAAGGCGGTGCCTCCACCGACCCTGGAAACTACCGTCCAATCAGCTTGACAAGCCTGGTCTGCAAAGCTATGGAGAGGATCATTATGGAACTCATAAATAAAGACATAGGGGACCTGCAGACATTGGATCAAACCCAATTTGGCTTTGTCAAGGGCAGATCATGCCTTTTAAACTTGGTTGACTTTTGAAACAGTCACCAAGGCCATTGATGAGGGCAAGGCAGTCCACACAGCCTACCTTGTCCTGGCAAAGGCCTTCGACATGATACCCCACTCAGGCATCATAGAAAAACTCACCAGTTTAAATGTAAACCCATACGTCACAAGATGGGTTGCAAACTGGCTAAGTGACAGAACCCACAGGGTTAGAGTTGCTGGCGCCATGTCAGATTCCAAGCCTGTCACAAGCGGTGTCCCACAGGGCTCAGTCCTGGGTCCACTCTTGTTCGGCATCTACTTTTCGGAAGTACAGGCAAGCACAGGAGGATTATGGCTGACAAAGTTTGCAGATGACTGCAAACTGGGCGCCATATTTGAAAACACATCAGACACAGATATCCTTCAGAAGGGTCTCATAGAAACGGATAACTGGTGCCAAAGCCATGGCCTAAAGTTAAACGCTAAAAAATGCATAGTCATACCCTTTGGGAAAAACAAGGTGTTACCCCTAGCTACCATATAGGTGGCAATCCACTAAGCACAGAAGAGGTTATCAGGGATCTGGGAACCCAGGTTGATAGTAACCTCTCATTTGACACCCACGTTGCCAAAGTTGTTAGGAAGACCTTCTACATTGCCCACCTGATCATGAAGGGTTTCACATCTAGGTCAAGGGAGGTCATCATTCCCCTGTACTCATCACTCATCAGACCGATGATTGAGTACAACACCCCATTTGGAATGTATCTGACCCGACACCTACAGCAATTGGAAAGGCCCCAAAAGTTCCTCACCAAAAGGATAAAGGGTCTCAAAAATATGTCCTATGCTGCCCAACTGAAGGAGCTCCAGCTCTACTCAGTCGCTTACCGCCTGCTCAGAGGTGATCTGTGCCTGACATACAAGGCCATGTCCAACCCGGAATTAATGAACATGCTTCAAATCAAAAAATCTAAATCCATCAGATCCACAAGAGCACGAGACTTAAACCTTGACACAGTCATAAATAGGACGTGCTGGAGGGACAGATTCATCACCCAGAGACTCCCTATGCTGTGGAACAAAATCCCGGTACATGTGAGGCAGAGCACCTCGCTGGCTTTGTTCAAGAGAAATCTTGACCAATGGATGGGAGATCGCAGGTATACCCCAGGGATTACATCAGTGTCACTGCTTGACAGAGGCACAGCAAAATAATGGGCATAATATCCTTCAATAGAAAGGGGTGGCGTAAGCCACAAAAACACTGGGCTAGGCTTATAAATGCCCTAGGGCAGATAGCCTAGTATAAACCTATGAACCTATGATATTCTAGTAGTTTGGGATGGAACCCCAGAGGAATTTAATCTCTTCAAGGAATATCTTGAGTCAACAACTGATTTTTTAAGATTCACCGTAGAGACATCTTATGACTTGGTGAATTTCTTAGATGTTACTTTAGACATTAGAGGGGGCAGATTGATCCCCAAACTACATAGAAAGGCATGCTGGAAAAATACTATCTTGCGGTTCGACAGCATGCATCCACGCCATATTTTCAGTGGTATAGTTGAGTCAGTTTTATAGAATTCTGAAACTATGTAAAGACAAAATTGATCTGACCCTAGAAGCTGACAAAATGGAAAAGATCTTCATTGAAATGGGTTATGATAAAAATTTAATACAACACACTAGAGCGCAGGTTCTGGGAGACATTTTTCCACCAAATAGGGAAGCAAGGTGTGAGCCCCATGTTGGTACTTGTACTCAAAAGTATTTTAAGGAAACAACAGAAAGGTTACATTTTTTAACTACATATACCAATGACTTCTTTTATATAAGAAACATCATTATTAACAACTGGAAAATTTTGACCACAGATGCACAGACCTTACAGCTTATAGGTGGAAGTCCATTGTTCACATATAGAAATAATAGAAGTCTAAAAAGACTTCTATGTGATAGATCAAATGTTGAGCAAGTAGCAAGTCTAACACGGAATATAAGATATGGCACCTACCCCTGTAATCACTGTAGCTATTGTAAATATATCTCCAAGGAACAGACGTTCACACATCTTATGGTTAGCCTCTCTTTTGTACCTAGATTTGAGGCTACCTGTGAAACGTTGGGTTTGATATACTTAGCAACATGTAAATCCTGCTCTGTTTTCTATATAGGCCTCACTAAGAGAAAATTAAAGAATAGAATTTACAACCATCAATATGACATCAAAAATAAAAATGAACTGAATGCATTGGCAAGACATGTCATGCTCCATCCTGACCATTCCTTTGTATTCAGGGAGTTACAGGTTGTAGAACAGAGCAAGAGAGGTGGAGATTATATGAGCCTTCTAGAATTAAAAGAATTGCACTGGATTTTTAAACTAAGGGGACATTACCCCCCAGGTTTGAATTTGTATGTTTCCCTGAGGTCATACCTCGCTTCACGTAGATAATGTTCAATTCAGGTATAACTAAATGGAGTTTAGCTTTTATATATTCTTATACTCTTCTATACACTATTTTTATATATATTATTTTCTATACATCTATGAAAGCAAGGTTTTATTAGCTTTGACTAGGCTATAAATGTATATACTAAAATGTCCACCTATATACAGTTTAACGTGTCTATATAGGTTGTAAGCTATTTACATAAACACTGTCATGAACTTGAGTTGAATTACCACAGCTATTTTCTGACAGAATATATTATTTGAGCTTATTATAATGTTTGATACATGTACTGTATTTGTCTGCCTATTGTATAGTTGAGCTGACCTAGCATCATCCAGTATATTTATTTATATATAAATATTCTTTATATACATTTTAGCATTAATTATGAATTAGGTATTATGTTATATATATATTTGTATTTATATTTTATATTTTTTAAATATGAATATATTTAGGTTATATATATATTTGTTCATCTAAACGTTAAATAGATTTTTAGCATGTTGTATGGATTTAAAGGTTTTTAAGTAGCTATGAATGACTGCATTTGCTTACTGCATATTAGTTGGAACAGCACATCTTGCCATAAGAACAGAGCATTAGTAAGCTATTTCTTTAAATGGCCAATTCATTGATTGCTTAATTGTTTAATTAATTACTTAAATACAAACAATGAAGTGGATGTTTGACTATATATAAGCACACAGTTTTAACATTGATGTCATGGTCTGAAGAAGCGTATTTTAAATACGCGAAAGCGCTTACTGTTCATTAAAGTCTACTTTTATTTTATTTTCGTGGTGAGTCCGAAGTTTTGTTTTGTTTTACATTCCTTGTATAAAGACAGAGTTTCTTTGGTGGGCAGAGGCCTGCTACCACAACAAGGGACTACCTTTCACACTACCCCCTGCTGCCCAAACCCTAACAGACGCATCAGACTATGCATGGGGAGCTCATTTGGCAGAGCAATGCATTCAGGGCAAATGGAACCCAAGTCAAATGCACTTGCATATCAATCAAAAAGAAATGTTAGCTGTAGAGAATTCTCTGACAGCATTCAAGGACCACATTCTTCCAGGACAATTATTGGTAAAGACAGACAATACCACTGTTATGTGGTACATAAACAAGCAGGGGGAACCCACTCATACGCTCTCTGTAGACTAGCCATGACTCTGTGGAACACAGCCTTGAGCTACCAGGTGCACCTACAAGCTCAATTCCTGCTAGGCAAGCTAAATTCACTGGCAGACGACCTAAGCAGAAATCTCATGGACCCACACGAGTGGAAGCTAGAACCAAATATGTTCAACATGTTGAGAAACAAATGAGGGAGCCCAGAAATAGACCTGTTTGCCTCCCCTCAGAACTACCAATTGGACAAATTCTGCACAAGGACTCCCACAGGCAAGCTTAGAAAGTGGATGCCCTGTCCTTCACCTGGGAAAGCCTCTCAGTTTATGCCTTCCCCCTCTGCCTCTCCTCTTGAAATTCTACTAAAGATCAAATAGGACAAACCAAGGACAGTACTCGTTGCACCAGACTGGCCACGCCAACACTGGTACCCCCTCCCATGCAATATGTCATTGCTGGAACCATGGGATCTGCCTCAGATTCCTTCCCTGCTATCCCAGCAGGAGGGCCAGATTCTGCACCCCCAATTTCAAACCTTGAACCTTGCAACCTGGCTAATTACCTGAACTCTCCAATACCATCCCTCAGTAAGCAAGTGCTGGATGTCATTCTGTAGGCAAGGAGGCCTAGTACTAGAAAATCCTATGCTGGAAAGTGGAAAAGATACTGTTCCTGGAACCAAACTCAGGGGATGGGCACATCTGTGCCCAGCTTGCAACATATTCTTCATTACTTAACAGAGATGCTTCACAAGGGCCTTCTCTTCTATTAAAATCCATGCCTCAGCCATTTCAGCACATTATAATACTGAGCCTCCCCTCTTCTCTCACCCCCTGCTGAAACAATTCCTCAGGAGGGCCAAAAATGTAGTCCTACTCCAGCCTGAGACCTTAACTTTGTATTGGAAGAGCTCACTCTACCTCCTTTTGAGCCAGCTGCAACTGCAGAGTTGAAATTCCTTTCTTGGAAAACAGCCTTCCTTCTAGCCATCACTTCAGCAAGAAGATTGTCTGAATTACAGGCCCTCATGGTTGTGGAGCCCTTCATCTTCCATGCGGACAGGGTGTCCCTCAGGACCAATCCTTCCTTTATGCCCAAGGTGGTATCCAGTGTGGCCGTCAATCAGTCCATTCATTTGCCAACATTCTTTTCTAGTCCACAGAACAAAGGAGCATGAATACTGCGTGCAGTCTTTGGACATGCTTAGACCACTTAGATTTTATTTGGACTGGACTAAGCCTCTCAGAAAAACTGAACAGCTGCTAGTTGCCTTTGCTGCAGGGGCAAAGGGGAAGGCCATTTCAAACCAAACCATTTCTAAGTGGATAGGCCATTGCATTCATTTCTGCTATAATCACCATGGAAAACCTACCCCACAGGGGATAAGATCACATTCCACCAGGGCTGCATCTACTTCAGCAGCCTTTCTCAGAGGTGTTCCTACCAGGGACATCCTAGAAGCTGCTACCTGGAGTTCTGTTCATACCTTCACCAAGCATTACCACTTGCCTATTTTTTTCTAAATCCAGAGCTGGTTTTGTCACTACATTCTTGCAGGGCCTAAAAGCTGGTCCTAATGCTCTATAGTTGTCTCCTCCCTTTCTTAGCTGTGGGAATCTACCCAAATGTAATGACTGCAACAATGAAACATGAAGAACATAGTACAGTTGTATACACTTACCATAAATGTAGATGTTGGGAGTGTATTCGTTGTTGCAGTCCTGGTTACCGTCCCTCCAGCCCCCTGACTTCTATTGGCTCTCTTCTTGTTTACTGTATTTAAGCTTTCTGGTGTATTTGCTTTTTGTTGGAGGTGTAAACTTATATATATATAATTGCTTTCCATTATGGAGGCACCTGATATCTGGAGCAAGAAAACTGATGAAATGGCGTTGGCTGCATTCTTTATACCCCTGACTACCTGACTTCATGGAAGAAGAGACAGAAACCAACGCAGGACCCAAGACTTTGATAATCAGGCCGGCTGAGGGATACCTGCAAGCAGATAACCCAAATGTAATGACTGCAGCAGTGAATACACTGTAACATCTACATTTATGGTAAGTGTACACAACTGTACTATCCCACACCTGAGGCTTCCATTCTCTCTGCGTCACCTGTTTAGGCCCAGACCACGATGTTCAGGGTGTCGGTTCTGTACCCTCTTTAATACTCACACTATATATAAAAGAGCTGATATTGTAACTAGGCATTTTTGTCAGTCTTTCGAGCAATGCAAAATGGTGTCAGTCTCTCAGGCAGTGTCTGACTTTCCTAGTAAGAAAAAAGACAAGGATAGGTCTGCAAAAGGCAGGCCCTCTGATGACCCTGGACTACCGTCCACCCTTTCTCAAAGCAAGGTTACAGCTGAACTCAGTGAGGCACCTTCACAGCCTCTGATGACAGCTGACAATCCACTGCAGGCCTCTACCGAGACTTGGAGTCCAGTACACCACCAGATCAACCTCCTCCTGCCAAGATGTCATTTATTCCATACATAGTTTGGTCCGGAGCCACTTTACAGGCACGAACTTCTGCGGAGCCCCCATAGACATCCGAAGTCAGGATTAGACCAACAACCCCACTGGTCAAATTGACTCTGTTTAAGGCTTCTGAACCAGCTAGGCCCAAGACAAAATCTGTCCCCAAAAAAAACCCTCCACAGGGCCCTAGGGGCCGACCTACTACTAGGCAGCCAGCCCCTCAATCACAGCAACTTCTCAGAATGGCATAAGACCATGATGACTCTGATCAGGGGTAGCCAACCTCCCCCTCCCACACCAACCAAAAGAAAAAGAGAGACCCCCAGAGGACCTCACAGACCCTGAATCAGTGGCTTCAGATCTGGAGGAGTCAGACATGGAAGACCAGCTCTTAGCAGCATTCTAGGACTCATGCTGATGATCCCATTCCCACTGCCTCTCCCCCTGAGGACCTTTCTTTCAGGGAAACTTTAAACACTCTCGAACATTTTCAGTCTAAAGAGAGACTCAGGGAATTTCTAGGTATGCCACAGCATAACCCTCTAGCCATTCCTCCTATCCTGGATGTAGTAGAGGATGTTTTTGTAGAACCAGCCTCCAGACTCTCTCCCTCCTGCACCCAGAAAAGCTGATAGATATTACAGGGTGAAAGACTCTCACAAATATCTATTTAAAAACTCTACGCAGACCCCGAAGTTATTACTCAGGGCCCTAAGGGAGCTAGAGCAAGTTCTTCTAAAAACCCCATCCCAACTGACAAAGCAGAGCTCTAGGCAGGATGGGTAAAAAGGTTTACACCTCAGCCACTTTAGCCATTAGGGCTTTAAACTGTCAATTTCATATGGTCAAATTCCAGCAGTATGTGCTCAAACTCATTAAACAGAAAATATCTGCCTTGCCTGACAGTAACACTACCAGAGAATTAACAGACCTCATACAGTCAAGCTTTCAGGTAGCAAAGCATTCCTTACATTGTGGTTATGATGCCTTGGAAGCCTCTACCAGGGCTGCAGCTACAGGATTAGGTATCAGAAGGCATACCTGGTTAAGGGAGCAACCTTTGCCTGACCAGGTAAAAATCCAAACTTTTAGATGCCTCTTTGGATAAAGAGCAGTTATTTGGCCCCAAGGCCAAGGAGGTAATCAGGAAAATGGTGGACAAAGCCAAATCCATGCAGACTGTCAAGGACTTTTTGCATGTACAGCCTCCCAGGTTCAGCAGAAACTTTCCTATCAAGCACTGATCCTTTCCTTCTCAGGTTAAACTAATTCAAAGAAAGGTATGCAGAGGTAGAACCCCCAAGGCCGCAGGCACACAGCCAACAAAGAACTAGGCAGTGGTCCACAGCCCCTGCAAGACGGGGGAGTTCTAAGCCCACTTCCTTCACCAGAGAATCACAATGACTCCCTCCTCTCTGTCCCCCAGGTCTCCATACAAGCTGGAAGGAAGACTTTCTTCCTAGAAAACAAAATTGTTACCAGAGGGTACAAATTCTATTTCAAAGAAAAACCAAGGAGATCAGGTTGCCCAGACATCCCTGCAAACCAGACAGCAGAAGCTATTCCCCAGATCCAAAAACGTTACGCCCAGGGTGCTGTAGAATCCGTGCCCAAGGAGTAGACCAGAAAGGGATTTTACTCCAGGCTAATCCTGGTTCCCAGAAAAGAGGGCACATGGTGCCCTATCCTAGACTTTTCTACCCTGAATATGTCCCTTCTGGTTCCAAACTTCAAAATGTTGACACAACAGAAACTACTGTCTATGCTCCTACCACAAGCCTAGCTAGTGACCCTAGACCTGAAGGATGCCTACCTGCATATTCCTATCAGAGAGTACTACAGGAGTTGCCTAAGGTTCAGAGCAGGGTCCCAACACTTTCACTTCTCTGCACTGCCCTTTGGCAAATCCACTGCCCTCAGAGTCTTTACAAAGTGTTTGGCTGCAGTCATTGCTTACTGCAGACAGAGCCATACACATTTACCCCTATCTAAACGACTGCCTCTTTCAGGCAGAAACCAAGGAAAAGCTCCTACAGGACCTCTCCTTTGTGCAGAGCATACTGACCTCACTGGGGTTCACCATAAACATGGAGAAACACCAGCTGCTTACCCACATGAAGGGTTAAATTCCTGGGCACTCTACTAGACACATGCAAGCAAATGGCCTTCCTTCTCCTCCAAAAGCAGACCTTTCTGCAGTCCTACTTCCACCAGCTGGCGCAAAAGACCCACCTCACAGCCAGGCAAATATTGCAAGTCCTAGGATACATGGCCTCCTCCATCCTGCTGGTACCCCTGGCCAGATTGCATAAGCAGAAACTGCAGTGGTACCCAAGGAACCTCTAGTGCCAACACACACTGTCTCTGGAGCACCAACTGCCACTAATCCCTTGCTTAAAGAAGGAACTCCTCTGGTGGACCCAGGCTTGCTTCCTAAACAAGGGACTTCCTTTTGTCCTTCCCCCACACAAGCAGACCTTGACCACGGATGCCTCAGACATTGCCTGGGGAGGCCACACTGGAACTCTGGAAATCCTGGCAGTGCACAAAGCTATCCTAACCTTTCAAGGACATCTGTCACCAGGGGTACTCCTAATCAGAGCAGACAACTCTACTGCCTTGTGGTACATCAACAGATGGGGGGCACTAATTCCTACCCCTATATCGCCTTGCCATGGAAGTCTGGCAGCATCAAATCTAGGACTACATGTCTTAGCTCAAGACTTCCCAGGGAAGCAAAACACACTGGCAGATCAATTAAGCAGACAAATCATGGACCCCCACGAGTGGCAGTTGTACAGGGAGACTTTCATACAGATCACTCACATTTGGGGGGAGCCAGACATGGACCTTTTCACAAGTCACCAGAACCGTTAACTGGCCAAGTTCTGCTCAAGTCAGTTTCACCCAGAAGCCTGGAGGATGGATGCCCTCTCCTTCCACTGGGGCAGCCTGTTTGTGTATGCCTTTCCTCCACTTCCTCTGATACCCAGGGTTGTACTCAAGATCAGCGAAGAAGGACCAAGGGCTATCCTGATTGCCTCAGATTGGCCAAGGCAGCACTAGTACCCCATGCTCCTCAGCATGAGCATGCACCCTTCCTTTACCCTGCCTTCCACCACAGACCTCCTCACACAACCGGGAGGGAAGCTCCTGCATCCAGGCCTTGCCACACTCAAGTTAAGAGCATGGCTGATTCCTCAAAGGCAGTTAACACTGAAACCCTCAGCAATCAGGTGTTGGACATTAAGGAGGCTTGCAGACCCAGCACCAGAAAATCTTATTCCACTAAATGGAAGTGATTCACCTGCTGGTACCCCACTAAGAACACCACCAGCTCTAAAGTATCTTTACCCCTGGTGCTGGACTACCTGGTAAAGCTCCTCCATAAGGGTTTGTCTTGCTCCTCTATCAAGACTCATGGCTCGGCCATCTCAGCCTATGTCCAGGTGGAACAACCTTTATTCTCCCAACACCTCTTGAAGCAGTTCTTCAGAGATGTGGCTCACATCAGACTGCCAAGAAGACCCTCTGCACCAGCTTGGGATCTAAATTTTGTCCTGGAAAAGCTGACTCCGCCCTTTCGAGCCAGCATCCTCAGCATACCTCAAATACCTCTCTTAGAAGACTGCCCTTTTGCTAGCCATCACTTCTGCTAGGAGGGTATCTGAGCTCCAGGCTGCTGTCACTGAGCCCTTCATCATCTTCCACATGGACAGAGTCTCTCTACGAACCAACCCCTCCATGTCCAAGGTGGTCTCTGAGGTGACCCTCAACCAGCCCATACATCTGCCTACCTTCTTTTCTAAACCAGCAAGTAGAGAGGAGAGAATTCTACATACCTTGGATGTGCACAGACAGTTGAGATTTTACCTTGACAGGACCGAATCAATCAGGAAAACTGACCAACTCCTGGTTTCATTCGTCCCTGAGGCAGAGGGGAAACCCATTACCCAGCAGAACATTTCTAAATGGATCTCTCATTGTATACATTTCTGCAATACTTTCCATGGAAAGAGTCCTCCCAAAACTGAGAAGCCTCTACCTCCACAGCCTTTCTGAGGGGGTTCCTACCAAGGAAATTCCAGAAGCTGCTACTTGGACGTCTATCCACACTTTCACCAAGCACTACCAGCTGGTTACTTTCTCCAAAACCAGGGCAGGACTTGCATCTGCAGTCCTGCAGGGCATGCTAGCACCCCCATAATTGTGCAAATTTCCTTCACCCACTTCCTCTGCTTTGGGATTCTTCCCACAAGTGATGACTGCAACAGTGAAACACGAAGAACATATTAAAGTTGTGTACAGCTACCATAAATGTAGATATTCGAGTGTATTCACTGTTGCAGTCCTGTTTCCCTCCCACCTACCCCCCTTTTTCTTAACTATTGTATCTTTTCTGGGGCTCCAAGGCCTTTGGGGGCAAGAAAAATGGATGTCATGGGGTCAGTTGTCTCCCTTTATAGCCCTGACATCAGCCACACTCACAGAACAGCTAACGCAGGAGGGAAACATTTACTCTGTTACTCAGGCCAACTGAAGGATACAAATGACAAAACGCCCTTGTAAGTACGGCAAGTGCACAGGCACTGAAAACCAGCATAACATTAAAAAAATAAAGGCTAGCACTATGTTGTGGTTATAAAAGACTGTTTATTCCAACATGAACAAACAATAAGGGTAGGGACAAAACCCTGACCCCACAAAAAAGTTGCCAGACTGGTTTCAGCTACAATAGCCTTCCTCAGTGTAACACAACATCTAAGCACATCCTGTTATTATATACAGTTCCGTAATTAATCCTGGTTGCCTATTAGATAGTTATAATTGATCATTCAAACCAGGTTGAAAAAGCCCACCCAGTTTAATAATCCTGCCTTGATGTGAAAGGAATTTTTTATGTGTACTTTCTATAACCTGGATGGGATGGTGCTAGTGTATTCAACAATTAGTTTGGAAATTATATTGTTGTGGAATGGCGACATTTGTTGATAATTTGCCATATTCATTTCTTCAGACTTTTTTGGAACTGGATGGACTTGGTCTCTGCAGAAGTACATGTAGCTATGATGCATCGTAATATTAGTGGGTGTGATGTTTGTTTTTTAACTATACGTTTTTGGGTTCATTTACATTGGATTGATACATGGACTGTCACTGACATTTTTTTTTGCAATATTTGCTGTTTCATGGCATTGATTTAAATGGTGGGGACAACCATTTTTTGTGCTTGAATGACTCTCTTGAATAATAATAACCAATGTACTTGCCTATAATGTTTGTGATAGGATATATATTGCGGGAACAACTTGGTTTATATTAACCTACTTTATAGGGGTAGGACATAAGCGTATTTAGTGTAAATGCACAGGGATAACAGCTTTTTTAGTACGTTAATGATTAAAAGATGTTCAGCTCAAAATTTATTTTTTCACATAGTTTTCGATCAGTGTTCATCCATATATAATTTTTTAGATTGTTCCATCAACTAGGGATTGGAATATTGTACAATTTTGTTCTCTTGTTTTGAAGGGCCCTGCACACTTATTACAGGTCCCTTGTTTAGTTTTCATTAGGGGAATGTAGCACTGCATTTTTTTTTAATCATCTTTTCCTTTTTGTGGTTTGGTTGAGATCACAAGGGCTATCATTGTTTCCCTGTGTCTAAAGGGAAATGTAGCATGGTGTGGTGCTGCAGGACTTATATTTATTGTTTATTGCAAGGACTACCATTAATCTCCTTTTCAGTAGTGGCTATCCCCCAATATAAGAAGATGAGGAGAACTTAGCACTGCTTTATGTTGATATATTTTGGTTTTAGTTATTGTTCATACTGCAGGGGCTATTTTTGTTCTCATTTACATTTGAATCAACACTTCATACGGATCATCTCATTCACAGAATATTTCTGTATTAGGGAATGTAGCACTGTGGGTTTTTCTGATTTTTTTTATAATCACAGGGGCTACTATTGTTCTCTGGATTATTATTAATAGGGTCCTTGCTGTGCGTGCGGGGTCCCATGTTTCTGGTTATACAGGAGGGGGCTATCATTGCTTCTGTATTGGGATGAACATTGGACTGAACTCAGTGGATTATAGCATTTTTGTATAAGGAAACAGCACTATGTTTTTTGAAGTTTTCATTACCGCAGGGGCTACTATTGTTCCCTGGATTCTTGAAAATCTGGTTCTCATTGTAATTTAACCTTATTAATTATTCTAATGCTGAACAGTATACTGGGAATTTTTTTTTTCTCATGTTACATACTTTTTTGGGATTTATGGTTGCAAATTCATATTGTAGTTGGTTCTGGATTTTTTAAGATTTATATGCTGAACATTGAATTTTGTTAAATGCTGTGTATTATGTATATACTCATCTCACTATAAGCAGCTACATTAATATACATTAAGGTTAAGATGTATTTGGTTTTGATTTTGCAAGGACTGTCATCAGATAGGAATGATTTACATTTTTTTGGGCTAGGGCCTGTTGAGAACACTAACATGGACTCCAATACTAATGACCTAACAAACAGTTGCAATCACATTGTGTGGCATCTCGAGCTTTTCAAAGCTTATCAGTTAAAGGGGATTACTCCCAGGGAATTGCATGTTAGGATCCAACCCTTAGTAAATAGTATAGATGACACTCTAGCTGAAGAATGGACCCAGGTCCAACAAAGGGCATCCATGGGATTTGTTGTTGCACTCATAGCCTTTTATGAATGCACGATTGATTGCTACATTACAGAAGTGGGTGAGATTTGTGAGGAAACCAAGGGTTTTGAGGATTTACCATGTTATCAGACTTATTTGAATCAACGCAGTACTGAATTACTTGAGGAGAAAAAAATGTAACTGACAAGGGTGATTATGATAGGGGAAAACCCTTTGGCACATATAAACAGGTTAAATTTGATCAGGTGGAAATCGGACATCATAATCAGAAAAGAAAGAGACCAAAGTCCATCCTTAAGAAATCTGGGGGGGGGGGGATGAATAGTAGCACATCAGGTGAGGATTATTCCTCAGCCACAGATGTGGATAGCAACCACATGTTGGAATCCCCAACCCCCAAGAGATGTAATATGGATGTCCCTTTAGGGTCTCAACACACGGGGGGGTAGAAAGCATAGGGGAAGCAAGAGATCTTGAGAGTCTTCTCAGGATTATGGAACAAATGTGAATGATACATGTAATGATCTTAATATTTCATCAACACCCCTTTCAGAGGTAGAGATAAGGTTTATCTTTTGTACCCAGTTTCTTTGTATCTGAGGATTCTTTGGCACAGGATGTATTATCTTTTTTGTCGCCTATTAAACTTAAGATTGTTTTTTGATGAAACTATTTGTATTAATACTGATTCCTTTAAATTTCATAAATCTTTTACTCCACCCATGCAACAGGTGGCCTCCTTCCAATCCAGTGTTCTCATAGATCTACATTATCATTCCAAGTGAACACAAAATATTACCTCATAACCTCTCAAAGATCGAAACACGGGTGGTTTCTAATTTAAGTAACAACAAGAATTTAGTAATTCTGACAGCTGATAAAGGGGGTGCTGTGGTTATGGATTGGGAGATGTATTTCAATGAGGCCCAAAAGCAACTCAGGGATGGACAATACTACGTGATCATGCCCTTAGATCCTACTTCCAGGTTTAAGGCTGAAATTTCATTTTTTTTGAAAAATGCCAAGGAGGAAGGGATTATTACAGATTCCGATGTTTACCATTTTGATGGTACAGGATCCTAAACCCCAGTACTTGTATCTTTTGCTCAAGATACATAAGGATTTACAAAATCCACCAGGGAGACTTATTGTGTTGAGTAGAGGGTCCCTTACTGAACTACTCTCACAGTTCCTTACTTAAGTATTTACAACCTTTATTGAAATTGGTTAGAGCTTGTATACAAGATACCACACAATTTTTGGGTATTATTTCTGATATGCAATTGGAAGCAGGTTGGTTGCTTTGTACATTAGATGTCACTGCTCTGTATACTAACATCCCACATTGGGCGGGTCTCTGTGCACTACAAATACTGATTAGACAAAAGTGAATTGTATCCACCAGGGTTTAATACCTTTCTAGTGTGTCTAGCAGAGCATGTCCTAACCAAAAATGTTTTATATTTTCAAGATCTGTGTTATTGGCAGGTACAGAGCACAGCTATGGGCGTGTCTTTTGCCCCCATTTTGCTGATTTATTCATGGGCTATGTTGAGGACCAACTCATTTATGACCCTGGGCATAATTTGTATTTGGATGTAATTGACATTTGGAGACAGTATCTTGATAATTGCTGGTTGGTACGGAGAGCAGATAGTATTTATTTATACGAATTTGTGAAATATCTAAACGATAAATGGGGAATCTGATTCATTGTCCATTATCATACACACCAGATTGCTTTTTTGGATGTCCTAATCACTAGGAAGGCAATTAATACTTTGGAAAGTGAAATTTTTAGGAAGTATCCCCAGTATAACTCCTTACTCCATGCACCCAGTTTTCACCCCAACACACTATCAGGAACATCCCCAAATCTTAATTCCTTTTGATTAAAAAAGTATGCTCTAACACGGACACACATGAACACTATAAGAAGGACATGGTACAAAGATTCAAAAACAGAGGTTACAAAGATGGCAATATTATCACTGCCAGTAATTGGGTTTCCAATCAGGATAGAAAAGATCTGTTGAAATATAAGGAACATCAACTGGATAAATCATCAAGTTTGAGGTTGGTTACTCCATATGGATGGAATACGGGGGCATTCATGGACATCATTAACAGGCACTGGAATATTTTGCTGTCAGATAACAGGTTATCAGTCATCCTTGGGGAGAGATGTCTTTTCATTCCACTGAGGTAAGATACTGTACTCTCACTTTAGCCATTATAAACATGTACAAGGGTCCTCCAACATATTACATCAATGGACCATTACAGGGGAGGTTTTAAATGGTTGTGTCCCTGTGGGCACTGTACACATTGTATTAGAGTAAAACAAATCCAAACTATTTACTAGCAAAAATTCGGCCTCTGTTTATGATATCAAATTTTTAGCTAATTGCGGGTCAGATTGGGTAATTTATTTAGCTACATGCTCTTCCTTCTGTATTGGACAGACATCAAGACCCTTACGACTACGCATTAGCGAACATTTGAGTGATATAAGGAATAAAAGATTGTCAAATGCACTGTATAGGCATACACTCAAACATGTCACTACCAACTACAGATTTACTGTCATTGTAAAATATTTGGTGACAGGATTAATAAATCTGGGTGGCACACAATTTTGAACCAAAAAGAGAAAACAAAGGTTTATTAAACTGGGTGGGCTTTCTCAGCCTGGTTTGAATGATCAATTATAATTGTCCAATAGGCAACCAGGATTAATTAAGGAATTGTATATAATAACAGGATGTGCTTAGATGTTGTGTTACACTGAGGAAGGCTATTCTAGCCGAAACCGGTCTGGTTACTTTTTTGTGGGGTCAGGGTTTTGTCCCTACCCTTATTGTTTGTTCATGTTGGAATAAACCGTCTTTTATAACCACAATATAGTGCCGGGCAAGGGATACCCTGCAGGGATAACCCACAACTAATGACTGCAACAGTGAATACACTCTTATAATCTACATTTATGGTAAGTGTACACAACTACTTTTTCCTTTCTTTGGGAAATGGTCAAGGGCAGCTACCACGTTTCCTCACAGACTGCATCTATTCACAAAAGCATGTGTGTTTGATGCACCCCAGCATCAATGAACTTCAGTTAACTGCCTGGATGATAGGATTTTAATACCTTTTAGGCATCTGTTTACTGAGTTATGTCCCGCAGGTACTAATGGAGACAAGAAAGCCCGCTTACTAGAAAATCATATATTGGTACATAGAGAAATGGTTTTCTAGTTGATTCCCATTCAGGGTTAGATGTTCTCTGGTTTTATAATTCTGAGTTGCTATCCTTTGACCTTTCTTATTCCTCTGTCAAGGTTCATTTATCAGCCATTTCAGCCTGTCTCTCCATGGATCCTCCTCTTTCAGTTCATTCTCATTTCAAAAGAGGTTTTGCACAAGAAGCCACCAAGTAAACCAGGGGCCTATTCTTGGGATCTTAATTTTGTGTTAGAGAAGCTAACACTTGCTCCTTTTGAACCAGTTAAGCTGGCTGACTTGAGGTTCTTAACATGGAAAACTGATTGCTCTGACCTCTGCAAGAAGACAGCCTGAATTGTAAGCTCTTATGGTGAGTCAACCCCATTTAATTTTACACAGGGAATTTTTTTTTTTTTAAATTTTATGCCTGAAGAGGTATCCAAGTCAAACTATCCATATCTCTGTTTTCTCAGCTGAACCTTCGATGTACACAGACCATTCTGGTACTATCTTGAAAAAACTAAATCTTTCAGATCTTTGGATCAGTTGCTCATTTATTGTGAGGGTAAGATGAAGGGGCAACCTGTGTCCAAACAGGCTATTTCCAAATGGTTGGAACCAAATAACAAAACTATTCCGGGCAGGAGTTTTGCTTTTTGGAAAAGGTAGGATTCTATAAGTGTTCTAGAAGCTGCTGCTTGATCCTCTTTATATACTTTTAAAAAGCACTGTAAGCTTGATTCCTTCTCCCAGGCCAGGCTTTGCTATGACCATTTAACAGAGGCTGCTGGACTCTTCTCCTTCCCAAATGTAGTAAGCTAGGGCAATTACCTATAGATATATATATATATATATATATATATATATATATATATATATATATATATATATATATATACAGCTACTGCAGCAATTAATATGATGAACCTAGTACAGTTGTGTAGTAAAACTTACCATAACAGTAGATGTTTGAATGAGGACTGCTACAATAGCCACAGCATTCCTCCATCACCCCTTGTTTTTTTGTATTGATTTTTATGCCAGTGTGTGGACATTAAATTTTGGTTGCTCCTAGCAGTGTTTTTTTCAGGGCTCCCTCTGCCTGTTGTCATTAAAGTTTTGAAGGGCTTGGCACCCAAACTTGTATTTTAGTCAGCTCAGCTTGAGCCGTTTTGGGTGCATGGAAGGTGGCCAGAAACTTTGGAAGCTGTCCAGCTGTTGTATCCTTGGAGGGATGTAACCCATGTAGCTAAGACAACTGCAGCAGTGAACATCTACTGTTATGGTACGTTGACTTGCACAATTGTACTTTGTGTAATTTACCCAATTTATTTTGATCTGAGGAAGATCCTGTTTTAACTGTGGAACAAAGAAGGTTAGAAAGATGAGTTGTAGTGTATGGTAAGGCTTAGTTAGCAGTTGCAGCAGCATGTGACAGTATCTGAGCCTTTAACAGTATACAGCTTTCTACATTATTTCTCTGTAAAGAATCCAAAGTTACTTGTCCCCAATCTTGGGACTGGGTTTAAATATTTATCTTTCTTGTCTGTGTTCCAAATCTTCATAATGGATTAGATGTTGAAAAAGTAGGTAGACATCCATGAGACTCTGGGATCAAGAGGACTCTGGAAGAGACCCTTTCTCTGTCTTTTACAGTGTTTTCTCCCCCACTCATACACACTGCAGAGCTGACTGTCTTGTCTCTGACCAGGACAGTAAGCTCAGGAATATGTCAACTCAGTATGATATGATCGACTTTACTACTGTAAGGATGAGGACAGGCAGGCCATCTTGGATGACCCACTTCAGAATGACCTCCCTTGTGGTCAGGTGTTCCAGGATGTGGTTGAGAACCTCCAAAAGAACTCAGGTTTTATCTACCACTTGTGGGACTGTATTATGCTTCTCTGGGTGCGTCCTTATACTCTAGTTTAGGCTACCCCATTTTGTAAGAAAATAGTACTAAAGGAAAGGGCTCTGAAACACTAGTTTGCCTCCTCTGATCGTGCCAACTAAGTTTAGAAGGAAGATGGATCTAGTAGCTAAGCAGTCACAGTCATGAGTACGATATAGAGCCACCTGTGGGAGTCTGGTTATCCAAGTTTGTCCCTGTTTTGATGGTGATTGGTGGGTTTTATTTATCTATCTATTCAGTCTTTGTTGACCAGGTTAGTCCCACTAGGTAAGCTTTTCAAGGGAGACGAGGTGATTTGTACTAGGGGAAATTTGGCTAGCGCATTTCGAAAATTCCCCTACTCTTTTCAGTAGATGCCATGAGATCTTTTACATCCCCCTGAGTACCACCAGTTCAAGCAGATGGAGTCTCGGTTTATTTTATTTATTTATTTTACATTTGTTTATTGGCAAAGTACGACTGGACACATGTCCTTTTTCAGTGGAGGCCCGGGGAGAAAAGCTCCACATTGAAACATGCAGTAATACGATATATGTATCTTTTAGTAGGTGCCATGGGATCTTTTACATCCCCCTGAGCTGCCACCAGTTCAAGTAGATGGAGTGTTGGTTTAACATCTCATCTGATGAGTAGCACACTTAAGAGTGCAGCACTCCCATTGTGCTGCACTGCAGTGTCAACAATCAGTCAGCATGGTGTGGGAGTGGTACCCAAAGCCTTCTACACCAAAGGCAAGTGTACTGCCTGCTGTGCCACTGACACTATAACTTCAGTGAAACTCCGTAAAAACAAGAAAAGCCCCGTGAAACAAGCTCAAACACAAAAATACTGAAAGTAGTCCAATGATTTAATGAAGCGCTTTTCCGTCACCTTCAATAAGGTAACTTCTTCAGATTACATTTCTAAGAAACAAGTTCCATTTAAATGGCATAAGTGATCACATGGTCAAGCTCAAAAGAAAAAGTATTCCTACACAACAAATAGTGCATATATAGAACTTTCAACAGACTTTAAAATACTTTATAAAATATCAAAACAAAAAATCTCCGTACGACTCTAATGACAAATATCATCTCCTAATATTAAAACCATATTGTAACAAAAAAAAATATTTTATATAAAAAAGTTTTTTTCTGAAAAAAGCTAATGTGTGTCATTTATGTAATAAACGAAAATTTATCTACTCAAACTTTTTAATTTAAGCAGACACATTGTTACAAAACTCGTTGAGGCCAGGTTCAACAAAGGCATTTAATCTAATTTGCCATGCAAGTTCACGCTCTTCTAGGAGCAAGTTTATAGGGCCACCACGAATATCTTGCTGTAGTTGATCTATGGCCCTAAAGGTAAATTTATGTCCATCATTTAACATACTGTGTTTAGCAAGAGCATTGTCCATTTTGTTGGTGCCTATTGCATAAATGTATTCATAAATTCTATCTCGGAGTCTTCGCTCCGTTTTTCCTATGTAGAATGCTTTGCAAGATGTAGATATAGCAACATAGACAACCATTTTAGAATTGCAATGCAATTTGTGTTTTAGTTCATATTTTCTTTCGTTGATGGCAAATGCTCTGCCTGTAGCTATAAACTTACACATGCTGCAACAGCCACAAATGGACATGCCAGCAAATCTATGGGTACCCTCATTGTTTTTTGTCTCAAGCATACTTTTTAAATTCATTCCTCTCCTAAAGACAATCTTTGGAACACTACCTAATTTATCTGACAGTGTTTTGTCCTGTTTAATAAGTTCCCAATTCTTGTATAGAATAACCCTAATTAACAAACTGTCCATACTGAATGTAGTAATAAAACTACACTTAAATGTGTTAGTCACGTTATTACTCATTACCTTATTACTTTCTAAGTCAAATATATTGTCACTGAATGTAGTCCTCCCAGGTACGCTCAAAGTCGTCTCCTCAAGTTCACTTACAACTTCTCTTCTATCTAAACTAGGGGTGATTGTCCCATTAATTCTTTTAAAGTAAACTTCATTAAAGGTTGTTTCAGTAAGAGTCTGGGGGGTACCCTCTTTGTTGGAACATTTCACTGAGTAAGTTGCATTCTTCTAAGAATTCATTTTCAAGTGAAACCATTCTGGTGGCCCTTATCAGTTGGCCCTTTATTATTGAACACTTCTGTGACAATGGATGGGAACTAGTAAAGTGCAAGAATGAGTTGCAATACGTGTCTTTTCTAAATATCCTTGAGGTATATATTATTTACAAAATCTTTGGATAATCTGACATCCAAATAGTCAATGCAGGACAGTTGAAAATTAAATGTAAATTTTAAAAAATCAGTTGTGTTGTTTAAATACTCAACCAAATTTTTTGCTAAATCTTCATCCCCTCGATACAGAATAAAAATATAGTCGAGGAAACGTGTGTAGTATATAATGTTTGTCATGTGGAAAGCATTGTTGAACACAAAATGTTTCTCCCAATATACCATAACAATGTTGGCGAAACTCCCACCACAGGGTGAGCCCATGGCTACACCCCGCTTCTGTAAGTACAACTCGTTTTGAAATGAAAAATAATTATTGGTGAGAATAATGTCCAGTAACACTTCCACAAGATAAATTTCCTGACTAGATGCTCCCTTACTATAAAGGAATAAACTCACCCATTCAATACCCTCTGTGTGTGGAATTGATGTATACAGTTCTTTAACATCAATTGTTAGAAAGTTGTTGGCAACATCAAAATACAAACTATTCATGTTTTGTAAGAAAGCCCAAGAGTCTTTACAGACTTGTGGTTCAGATGTTAAATACTTTTTCAAGATGCTGTCAACCACTTTAGCACAAGGGTATGTTATAGATCCACGGCCATCTATCAATGGCCTCATGGGTGGATTGTTCAAGTCCTTATGGATTTTCGGAATTGCAAATAATATAGGGATTTTTGGCCATGACATGATCATATAATGTAAATTGATATCAATTTTAGATTCTATAAACAAATCATTTAAATAGCCTTTAATACGATTGTAGGCTGTATTCACTTCGTTAATTGATGCCTTAGTGTAGGCATCACTACTTAATAACGTCTGTACTCTTTCTGAATAATCAATTGTGTCAAATATAGCCAAGCCTCCCCCTTTTCTGGCTTAATCACTCTAACTTTCATTGACTTCAATGTTTGTAATGCCAAAGATTCTTCCCGTGTAGTGTTTACTTCAACCATTCTACTATTAAAAAGATTCCTTTGATCATTAGCAAAATATCTTAAATCTAATTCCATTATAGTATCAAAGATATTTAACATTGGGTGTAATGGAGGGTTAAAAACACTCAGAACCCTAAATAGGGAACCTATTCCACCAACATTACCAAACAAAGTTGTCAAATTTAATTTTCTTACTAACAACTTCAAGTCTTTTATTGTTTGCACAATGTCCAGATGTCGACTAGGGATAAACGTGTTTCCCTTAGCTAACAGTTCAATCAGGACAGGATCAATTTCAGTCAATTAATAGTTAAAAATGTGAAAGTCACCAGACTTGTTCTTTAAAATAGCAACCCCATGCTGCAGGTCGTGTGTTATCTCTTGCGTTTGTTGTTGGTGCGCTGTTTGTTTTTTTGAGGGTAGTTGTTAAATGTTTTAGGGATAGCACCTGGATGGACAAAGTTCCAGAAATTTAAATTATTGTCATTTGAAATTATGTCCTGTTTGTTATTTGATCCTTTATTATTGTTAGAATGAAGCCGCTCGCTTCGTCGAATTTGTTCTTGTTCGGTGTCAGATATTGAGGACGCTGCTGTTGCAGTAGTGTTGCCAGTATTAGAATCATTCCTTCTATTGTTTAAATTATAATTATTGGAAGAAGGAAAAGAAGTACCAACTTGAGCCATAGACAGCTTGGGATATGCTGAGCCCTTGTCATAGGCTGTGCGGTCTCTATTCATTTTTTTAAGTTTATTAAATCTCAGTCTATCCAATAACTGGTCAATGCTGGCGAAGCATCTCTCGTAATCATACTTGTATCTGACAAAATCAGTATGAGAGGTGATAAAGGAGTTAATATCAGACACCTCACTTGTTAGTTGCTCAATTTGGACTGCATAATGTTTCAACATTAATTCCATTAAGGCAAACCCTTGTTGGTCGAACAAAGAATTGAGTTCTAGATGAAATAAGGAATCCGCTATTAGACCAGTAGGATACAAATTGTGTCTTAAGCCTTTCAGGACAATACGTTCTTTAATACATTCTTGGAAGTAACTTGTTTCTAGCTGAAGCTTCTTCAGCTTAACTAATTTCATGTCCAAGAGTTTTAACTGTTCAGATATTAAGACAAGACCAACCTGTTGTTGTTCGGCGTTGTCGGCCAGTTGCTCCACATTGTTCTCCCGATTGAAACAAAATTTGCAAGTGTCTTTTATCCACTCCTGAAGTGGTGGTGCACTAATAAGCCCCACAATGCCATTCTGTCTTACATCTAAACCACTACCAGAATTATCCAAGCAAGCAGGTGGTCTGTCCAAAGTGGAGAACAACGTGGAACAACTGGCTGACAACGCCGAACAACAACAGGTTGGTCTTGTCTTAATATCTGAACAGTTAAAACTCTTGGACATGAAATTAGTTAAGCTGAAGAAGCTACAGCTAGAAACAAGTTACTTCCAAGAATGTATTAAAGAATGTATTGTCCCGAAAGGCTTAAGACACCATTTGTATCCTACTATTACTTAGTATTAGTATTACTTGCACGGGGCCAGTTTCTCTAACAGATCAGACAATTGTTGGTAGCATTTGCTGAGGATAAGCGAGGTAAACCTGTGACAAAACTATTTCAAAATGGATTGCTAATTGCACCACTTTTTATTCTCCTCATGGCAAACAACTTCCTTATAAAGTCAGAGCTCATTCCACCAGACATAAATCTACCACTAATCCTTTTCTAAAAAAGGGTGTCCACTCAAGCCATTCTAGAGGCTGTAACTTGGTCATCTGTCCACACCTTTACTAAACATTACCACCTTGGCTCAATTTCAAGGACTAGATCTAGGCTTGCATCCACCATTTTGCAGAGCCTATTGTTCCCAGCCAATATCTCCATCCAATCACCCTCTTAAAAGCTCTGAGAGTCCTTCCAGGAATCAGCATTGCAACATTGGCTATGATAAATGTAGTACAGTTGAGTCTGTACTTAGACATAATTGTAGATGTTCAAGGAGATCAGTGTTGACATACCTGTCTCAACCTCTTTCACCTATCCTCCTCCTTGAATCCTTCCCTTGGATTGCGATGAGTTTCACTTCCCATCTTCATCACCCCCCACCCCTCATTTTCTATGACAATTGACATGATCCCTGGAGCTCTTCACAGATAAGCTTTTAGCTATATATATATTTTTTGGCTTTTCTTAGGTAATTTTTGATAGACTCAGGTCTTTCCTCTCCTCCTCCATCCTTCACCTTTCTGAGCTAGTTTAGAAAAAAAAAGTTTCAAGCAGTAGGGATTTGGAGTCTGTTGATGCTTGTGTGTGGTGGATAGGCTTTAGGGCTTCCTTTCCTTTACTTAACCTCTGATTCTTTTTGGTGTGTGTGTGTGTGTGTGTGTGTGTGTGTGTGTGTGTGTGTGTGTGTGTGTGTGTGTGTGTGTGGTGTCTTGATCTTCATTTCAATATGATTTATAAGGCATAAGGATTTAAAAAGATTGTAGATTGTGGGCACAAGCTGCCCACAGGATTTGCATGATAAATGTGTATCCTGTCTGAGAGCTCTGCATTTGGGTCAGAGTCTAAGGCTTGTGCTTCTTCTGAGTCTAGAGCACTGGCAGAGAGGTGGTCTAAGCTGGTTGTTAAGGGGCTTTTCCCTGTTCTTTCTTCTGGGGCTTGCTATTTTATCTCTAGTTTTCTTGTGGAAAAAAGCCTTCAGAGAAATCCAGGAAGGATAAAGATAAGAGATAAGAAAGAAAAAGTAGTAAAGAATCTTCTGAAAGTGGAGTATTGGGAGAGCTGGCCTAGAAGAGAGCTTTAGATCCTCTGTTGCTTCAGCACCACACTTTGATCCAGTATTGGAAAAGTTCCGATTCCAATCTCTGGGCCTACAGCAGCTTCAGTGTCTGATCCATTTCAGTACTGACCTCCAGTGGCAGCTGCTACAATGGTACTAGTGTTTTTTACTACAGCAGTTGCCCCTTCAAGTGTGGTCACCCTCCTTTAAGTGGCAGGATGTGGACAGGTCTTTGCACCAACCCATTAAACTGCCTTTGACATCTTCTATGTCCACTAAACGTGTTAGGGAAGTGGATGTGGTCAAAATGATGCAAATATTTTTGCAGATACAGATTAACTTGGGGATCATTCCCTCTCCCTCCATTCCAAGGGTGAAGAGAGCAGACCCATGCACACCACTGCTAACATTTTCCTTCGCCAGTCCGCATTTCAGATCCAGTGGTCCTGGATCTGACTCTTGCCTGCAGGGCAACTTTATGGTTGCCTTCAACACCTTTGGCAACTTTGATGCACTCAACTTTTTTTCAGAACCTTCTGCATCCCAGGGCAAAGAGTTTTAGGTTGGTGACCTAACGATGAGGCTGATTGAGGGTTTTGGAGCAGTCTCTACCATTTGATGCATCCACCATAGATAGCTCAGCAACAGTCTTGGTTTCTGGCCTCTGATCTGATCAGGTCTGGATCCAAGGAGGTCCCAACCCAGTCACACAAACTCAGTATCAGCATTTGAGATTGTTGAAAGGGTCCTTTCCTACTCTAGAGTTAGGGAACCACATTCTGTTTAAGATCCAACTCAGATCTCAGTCTACTTGGGTCTTCTGTCCCACATAATTTTGTACAGTGACTGCCTGAATTATTGAGCAACCCCAAGTCAGGAACTCCCCTTGAACTTCTGGAGAACAAGAAGCAACAATGCAAGAGGGAGGCACTTGGATTCCCCTCAGAAATCCTTGACTGAGGACACTAACATCAGTGACTGGGCAGGCTCCCCAAAATTTCCCTGTGAGGACTCTTTTGGTGATCTTTTAAGAGTTTTTATGGCAGAGGGGAGGTTAGACCACCAAAGCCCCTTCCTCTGAGGAGTCTGTGTTTATTGAGGCTTTGGTACAGGACCATCCATGACCTGGGTGGCACCCTATCCAGATACACTTCTGGATTTGGTGTCTCAGAGGGCATGGGAAGAACATGATGTGGTAGAGCCCATCTCTAAGAAACTCAGTAAGATTTTAGTCTTGCCAAAGGACAGGACACATTGGAGCTAGAGTTGTGTTGTTGATAGAATTGTGGTAGCCACAGCCACAAAAAATAGCTCTCAGAGGAGAGCATGACTGTCCATCCTCTGAACAGGGAGTCTACGGCTTTGTAAAGGTTTGGGAAGAGCATATATGCTTCAGCCACCTTTGTTCTTCATGCGCTGAATGGTATGGCAGACCTAACTAGACTACAAAGGGATTATTTGAATGATGGCACTAAATCCATAGCAGTCCCAATGATATTTGAGACTCAGTCTATGGAGGCCTAGCTGTCTACCATGCTGTTAACATCCAAAGTTTCCATGCACTTGTTGTTAACACTGCAGATGATGTGGTCAAGGCAACAGGCACCAGCACAGTAGTTCGCCATTATGCCTGGATGCTAGACTGCATCCTTCCAGACTGTCATCCTTACATTTTCAGGCCTGTCAAGTTCTTCCTAACAGGCCACCTGCTGTTCTGATTCTTCACCTCCTAGATTTGATGGAGCTGACATTTTGTTAGCTCCTCTTGCCAGGTCTTACATGAGGGTACTCCAGTGGACTGTCAGACCAGCAGTCCCCAAAGACCAATCCAATGTAGCATCTGATTTCAGAGATGACTGCAGCTGTGACATCTCATGGTGGCTGACCTCTGACATAGTGTTGGTAGGACACCCATTTCTTTCCCCTGCCTAAGGCTGCAGTAATTGAGGACAGCTCCCTCCTGGGGTGGGGGCTATTTCAAGGAAAGGATGGTTGAAGGTACTTGCACCAATTAGATATCAACCTTCATATCATTGTTTTGGGATGAGAGTGATCCTTTTGGCATTGCAGGCTTTTCATATCCTTCTCCGCAAAGGTGTGATATCCATTCAGACTGACAATATGGTGGTTGTCTGGTATCACAACAAACAAGGTGGAACTGGATCCTCTATCAGGAGGTCATGAGAGTGTGGCAATGGGGATATCTTATCAATGCTTTCTGATAGGAATTGATATCCTGGGTAGACACAACATACTGGCAGACAAGCTGAGTGTGTGTATATTAATACATCAGTAGTGGTCCTTGAGGCACTCAGTGGCATCAGAGATTTTCTGCTGCTGAGACCAGCCTTGGTGTGACTGGTTTGCAACTTCTGACAATGACAAGTGCAGCAGCTTCTTTGTCCTAATCCTTCTGTAGGGACAGTCACCAAGGAGCACTCTAGTCCATGCTTTGTCCCAAGGTCTCCTGTTTGCCTGCCCTCCAAATTCCCTGATACTTAAGTTCTTGTAGAAAGTGGCTTGGTGCAAGGCAGTTGTGCCCCTAGAAGTTCCCTTTTGACCCAGACAAGTTTGATTTCCCTTCCTGTGGCCTTCTCTAGTTTCATCCTCAATGGGTTCTGAATCCAGTTTTGAATTTAATCCATTTGTCTGGCAAGCCTCACCTAAACTTAAAGTCCCTCAAGCTGACCTCTTGGTTCCTCCACTTCCAGTTATGACCAGAAACTCCAGGCTGTCTGCTAGGATGGTGCATATTACTTCCTCTCAAAAGCCATCCACCAGGAAGATTTATGGCAGTAAATAGAAAATATTTATGTTGCTTTGAAATGTCTGAATTCCTTTTCAGCTTCTTTAGACTCAATTTTGGATTTCTTAGTGGGTTTATTTCAATCTGAAGCAAATTACTCTTACCATTAATGCCCAAATTGTGGCCATTTCTAATTTTGATATTATACATGATCATTTTCCTGTAGCTTTCTTGAGGTTGTATAGGGCTTTCTTATAGACAGCCTTTCTCCTAAACCCTCCATTGAGATGTTCAGTTCCTCCTTCAGATCTAAAAGTTTAGTTGCAAGCTTTAACTAGAACTCACTTTGAACTTGCAACCACAGTGAATTTAAAATTTCTATCATGGAAGACCCTGTTCCTATTTGCAGTTACGTCTGCTAAACTAGTATCAGAACTTCATGTTTATTCATGTAACTTTTCAGTGATAGAGTTTCTGTACAGGCTAATCCAGCATTTTTACCCAAGGTGGCCTCCGAGTCTAACTTAAACCAGTCTATTCGTTTGTCAATTTTATTTTCCAAAGTTTGCTAACAAAGGGGAGTACATGCTTCATTTTCTGGATCTGCATCAGCAATTAAAGTTCTAGTTGTATAAAACAAAGGACATCAGGAGGTCAGACCAACTTTTTGTTTCCTTTTTAAAAACAAAACTGGGATCGGGAGTTTCTAAGGTTACCTTGTTCAAATGGGTACACTGTATCTCATGTGCAATGTCCATGGATTGTCTTTGTCATCCAAACCTAAGACTCACTCTACAAGAGCAATACCTTCCTCTGTAGCTTTGTCCAGGCATTAAAATTTGGGGATGGCTTCTACAGCTAGGGCAAGATTTGATTTTGCTGTCATGCAAGCTCCGTTCTTCTTATCAGTCTGTGGAAAACCTCCCTATATCTTTATTTTTTGGGAGTCTTCCCTAAAGTCAGACATGTAGTTGAAAAAGACCTGAAATAAATGGAGTGCACAGTCAAAATGCTAGTTGCATTTAATGTGCGTGCATGGGCAAGAGAGTTCTAATACTTTGGTGACAAAGGATCATCTGAAATAAATGGAGAGCGCACAGTCATGATAATAGATACATTTAATGTGTGTATGTGGGTTTGTGTCTCTCGTCATCAACCTGTTTGTGGACTGTGTGTGACTGTGTAGACTTTCTTAAAATGCTTACATAACTTATACTTTGGATGTAAAATGCTTCCTCCAACAATTACATGTTCACCAACAACTTTACATAGTAGGCGGAAGAACTGTTTTACATCAAAAGTATAAAAAATGTATATACTACTAATAAAATGAACACAAAACACTTTAGCAAATAGCCATTATCTACATGAAGTAATGCCTTCCAGGGATGAGGGACTCTCCACCTGTGGCATCAAGCCTCATAACTCTCCTGGGGGCCTGTTATTTCCCTGTAATGCCCACTCTGTCAGGCATTATTGCCTGTTTACTGCACAGAGAGGGAGATTGAAGCCCCCTGGAGTGGACCTTGGCACAGAGACTGTTACCAGTTGGTCCACTAGATCTTATTACTTTGAACATGCCAGGAAGAATAAAAGCCAACCAGTCTGCAGTAGTTGTTTCTGAAAGTAAATAAATGCTGCAATTTGAGTTTTGAAGTTGCACAGAGGCATTCGGAATGGCCTTGTTTACGTTCTTTTGTTAAGGGTAGATTGGCAAGACCTTTGATGAGTAAGATGTATGGTAAACAGGAATGGTTGAGATAAGGAGTCCTCCTAGAGAATGGAGAATAAGTAATAAAGGATAGATGTATGTCCCAAAGTCAAAAGATGGAATGACCTTCAAACATACTTTTGAACCTCTTAGCACAAGAAATCTAGACAAAGCTTAAAATAATATGGGGGCAAAGGCCCAAAATAGGGACAGATTTTAAACATAGCTCTTATAAACTTATAAAGTTGCTAGAATAACGGCTTTTGTTTAGTGTACATTTTCTGAAAGATATAAAGTCTGAAACTCAAATGTTTGTCTTTATTTAGTAACTTTAATCCATGGCAGTTTAGCAGAATATTACAGATTTTGAGAAACAGACAAAAATTATGAGGCAAAAATCTGGACAGTTGAAAGGTATGCCTTCAAGGGACATAATGTTAGGAGGAAGACAGCTACAGCTATTATATTATATTATTGGAAAAAAAATGTACAGAAGGCAGGAAGAGAATTATCAGAGAAAGAGGCGAATGCTACACATGGAATGGGTTAAAAGGCTCCAAGGAAAGAGGGTACCAAAGATCCAGAAAAGTCTGCAACTTACAGATGTGACTAGGAGCACAGCTTGAAAGACCATAGGTGGTTTGAAAATGATAAGCCAACCACTGAAAAGACTGTGAACTAATGGAGTCATTGGTGGATCTGTTTACAGAAGCAAGGCATCGTTATGGTGCAGCAGTTGAATATTTAGGATATGGCTTTCCTAAGAGATCAGAAAGAAAGCTACTAGTGAGGGAAAGCTTATTATGGGGCCTTATCATGGAGACTGTAATGACCGGAACATTTCAAAGATTTTGATAAAACAAATGAAGAATGGGGTCTAAATATTGTAGATTACCCTTTCTAGAACAGCACTGTACTATATTCTGTAGGTTAAAGCTGCATGGGTGACTAATTCACAGTAAGAATTCAAGAGAAGTGAAGAAAAAGTTTGGATGAATGGTAGCCCTTGTCATTGGGAATAAGTGCAAAGTATACCCATTAAAATGTTTGAAGATATGAGTTTAGACACACTACAGTTGATTGGCAGGGAATTATGCAGAGGAGAAACTATAAGTACATAGTGATGCAAATTAAAAGCCAACACATGAACATTATCTTCCAAAACCCCATCATATATTAAGTAGCAAAATACTATGTTCATTTAGCATTACAGTAGTGTTAGTTTTGGGGGTTTCATTGTCTGTTGCACAGGGGCGGCTCGGTAGTGCAGCAGTTAGCATTGCCACCTCACAGCAAGAGGTTCTCTGGTTCAATTCTTGGCTGGGGTGCCTTCGGTAAGATTCGGTATGCCCTCCCTGTGGTCGCGTGGGTTTCCTCTGGGTGCTCCGGTTTCCTCCCACATCCCAAAGACAGTAGGTAGGTGGATTGGAAACTAAATTGGCATGTGTGTGTGTCTGTCTGTGTCACTGGGCTGGCAACTTGACACTTTAAAACTCCTCTAACTGGGGAAAGCCGAAAGAATGTCTGTTGCACAGCATGTACATCTTGCTCCAGTTGGACTGTGTGGGGAGTTATGGCACAGTGCTGCATATTCTTTTGTTGGTAGTGAATATTCTTGCTAGGGCCTCCTGACTACATTAGGTGAAGATGGTAGTAAACTAAATTAAACAAAGCTCTATGCAGCAATATTTTAGGCTGAAAATATAAATTCACCTGGACTCTAATTATTTCCCCAAACTTATATTTAATTTCTCCATTTCTACATCTAGTTTTCCTTTTTTTTTTTTTTGATTTTCATTGTGAGTTTATTCCAGCATGTCACAGTCTGAGAAAGTTAAAAGATTTTCGTCATTGAAGGCCTTATGTACAAGTATCAAATCTCATTTTATATTTATATTCAGCTGATTACCTATTCCTGCATGCAATGCAGAATTACATCATTGTAGATATGTACTCTGTGACTGACCACTGTAATGCTGTGCTGTGCTTTTCCTTGGGAAGTTCAGTTCACATTTGCTCATTAGAGTAACCGTGGAGCAGCTGAGTGCCAGTAAAACTAGTAAGGACCTACAGAAAGGGATTCTAATTGATTTGCTATCACTTTTAATATTTTTAACTTTTTTAACTGGATAAATAAACTGGTACTTTTCATACCCATTTCAGGCATGATTTAGTATTCCTTTGAACATGGCATGATTTATAATTCAGATGTGAAGTCCAATTTCCATTACATGAAAATTTAGAGATGGTCTCTAGATTACTGTTGACTTCTCTGAAGGGGTAATATTAAGAAATTAATTTATTTTGCTAACTATATACATTGTAATATTTATGGCATAAAATTTGTATTAACTTATGATCTACTTAAGACTTTTGAACATCACCATCAGTAAGTTAGTGGATTGGTCTGTCAGCACCCGATTGTGCAGGAAGATATTTAGTAGAAATTCCTTATCATTAGTCTTGAGGTGCTACCCAAAATGCACTGTAAAAAAAAAATTCCCATGTCACAGTACCTGAAACTCGAAAATTTAAAGAGAAGCTCAGAAATGGAGGTGTCATGAATGTGGAGTCTTTCAGATTTTTCCGGTTAGGGGTTGCCACAGCGGAATTCCAGTCCGCTAATGATTGGCAGTGGATTTTTACAGTGCCGAGTTGCCCAACCTTCAAAGAAGGCATACCCATTCATGCATGCACCTACCTGCATGTCTTTTAAACGTCACTCAACCGTGGGGAGGACATGCAGACTCCACACAGAAGGCGCTCCAGCCGAGAATCGAACGGGAGAACCTCTTGCTGTGAGGCGACAACGTTAACCGCTGCACCACTCATGGATCAAAATAGGTTATTCATCTGATAAGTACTGTAATGTGAACCATATAGGAACTAAACCCTGTGGAAAATGTAATTTTTGTCTGTATATTAGCGTAGGTGATAGTTTTATACACTCAGATACAGGTCAGTATTTTAAATTCCGTGTGTCTGCTGATTGTAGCACTATTCGTGTGGTTTACTTAGCTGTGTGCCAGGTATGTCTCTCATTCTATGCCGGCAAAACCAATAGGGCTTTCCGTACTAGAATGAGAGATCACCTATATGCCATCAGGGTTAGTTATGTCAACAATGCTTTAGCCAAACACACATTAGCCCATGGCCATGAACACGTTTTTCGTTTCATGGTCATAGATATAGTTTCACCTATAATAAGGGAAGGCAACATGAGGAATGGCACAGAGAAAAGGGAAATAAACTGGATAACGAGAATGAGGGCAGATAAAGGTAGAGGCCTTAATGAGAGGGCCTCACTTAACCCTATTCTAAGATCTAGGCGCTTGATTACAAGCTAGTTGCCATACTATAGTATGCTTCATTATAATATACATATTAATATTTATGTTTGTGCACATATTTTCCAGTTTTATATGTTCACTTTTATTATCAAATGTAGTTTATCATAGTAATAGTAACAGATATAACGTTGTATTCATCATATATGGTATGAACTGTGAATATAGTAAGTTTCTATATTGCTACTTATATGTGTTTCAGTAACTTTCCATATGCCTTTGCATATATAGACCATTTATCTATATTTTTTCACCTATTATATATTTAATGTTATTTCTAGGCTTAATTATGCATTCATAGTATATTAATAGCACCTTAACTATAGGATATTTTTATTTTTATTTCTATATATATCCTGGCGTTTTTTACATGCTTATATATATTTTAATTATTGAATGCTATTTGAATGTGATATCATTAGTAGATGCATTATGAAGCATTTTATTAGCTACATTTTTACATAGGGTAAACTCTAAATCTATAATTTATAGTATAATATTAGATGTAAAAGGGAATAGATTCACATATATATATATATATATATATATATATATATACTAATATTAAGTGGTTATATATTTATATATATATATTTTTAAATGTCAATTGAATAATCGTTTTAAGCATGTGATGTGTATATAATGAGACATCTTAGCAGTTAGAAAATGTTATGGTCTGAAGAAGCGGTTTGTGAAAGCGCTCACCTTTGTGCACGAAATAAAAAGACAGACGGTTTACTTTTAAGATTGGCTTATTTTCAAGACTGAATTATTTGGCATTTGGTGGTTGCCTCTTCATATTATCTGTTGGACTTGTTACATACATACATACATATATATATATATATATATATATATATATATATATAGTTACCAGATTGCTATGAGTTCTGTGTCTCACTGTTGATGCTGGGCTTTGCCATTAATGGTAAGATAATTACAGATTACCATGGTACTCTACTTCCTACCTACAAACAACTTGTATTTGTGGTGTAAGTGGCTCAACAGGTACCACATTCATGTCTGGTGCTGGAAAATCATAAGGCAGTGGGTTCTATTCCCATACCAGGTAGTTGGTTACAAGTAATGATAGCTGGCATACAGGAGATAAAGCCTTGACTACAGCCCAGGTGAACCAGCTTTAATTTATGATATGGGTGGCATACCTCTCAACTCTACATTTTGCAGAATGTCCAGATTTTTGCGTAATATTTTTGCTCTGTTTCTCACAGAATTTGTGATTTTCTGGATTTTATGGCTAATCAGTGAGGACTGAATTTGCTGAAAGCAGCAGTTATTTGAGTTACAGACTTCATATCCTCCAAAACCCCAGACATGGTACATGGGCTTGTTGCGTCACCGGGGCTTGTGAGCATCTGTGAAGCTGAAAGCTATGCTGTTGGTGGTTTTACTACCAGCAGAGTCTCCCAAGGTGGACAAGCTTAGTGGAGATGTCAGACTAATGATGTACCACCCATCTAGATGGTAGCAGGCAAGTAGTGTTGGAGGTGAAAGATCTCATTTGATGTGACAACAGCAACATCATCAAATTTATACTGAGCAGAAGAAAGGCCCGGCAATCTACTTCTGTATTCTGAAAAGAAAACTTGATGATGATGAGACAACAAAAAGAAGTGATATAGTGATGGAAGATGGTATCCTAGCTAGGAAGGCACTCACCGTGCTACTAGGGATGAACTGATGGTCACCCAGAGTATGCCTGGGGTTAGTGAAGCTGACGGATTGAAGCCATCAGGTCATCCTGATGCTGTTTTTGCTGGATAGAAAAGGGAGATACAAAGATATTCTTAACAAAGGAATTTGGAATGTATGAAGCATGAACCAAGGAAAACTGGAAATTGGTAAAGATCAGATGAAAAAAAATCCAAAATCAATTTGTTAGGGATTAGTAAACTCAAATGGACAGGACAGGGCCACGTTCAATCAAATGAATATTGGATCTGCTGCTCTGCTCATGAAACATACAGGAAAAACATTGTGGCATTCATCCTCAACAATAAGCTTTCAAAGACGGTACTAAAGTGTAATGTTATCAGTGATAGAGTCATGTCAATATGTCTACAGGGAAAGCCGATCAATGTCACCTTGATCCAAGTATATACTCCAACAGATGTGGAAGAGGAGGATGTAGAATAAGACCCTCTCTGTAGAGGGCATATGTTTTTTGACTCCCTCAAAGAACCTTTTCTAGGAATCAATGAATGGGGTTGAAAAAAGTGGTTCAAAAAAATCCCAGGGTCCTTTCCAAGATCCATGTGGAGATAGTTCCCCTAGGAGCAGAGGGTGGAACTCAAATGGAAGATGCCTCCCAAGTGGCAGAGGAGACTCACAGGACGAGGAGTCTAGAGATTTGTTTTGTGATAGAATCTGAGTGCTCCTGAAACGAAGTCCGATTGTCCACTTCTGGAAACAGTCAGGGGTCATTTATCCTTGCACCAGAGAGCCTGGCTAAATATTACAAAAAACACATGGGTACAGAGGATTATTTCCAGAGGTTATATAATTCCCTTCTCCCTGCCACACCCACCAGCATTAAACAAATTCCTGATTTCCCCAGAGATCCAAGAGGTCCCCCCAAAACAGATAGAAGCAGGAACTTACTCATGATTCTTTTTAGTGCCAAAGAAAACAGGGGACTAGAGACCAATTCTGGATCTCAGCTTTCTGAACAAGTCAGTCCAGTACACCTAGTTCCGGATGGTCATGGTTCAGACCATTCTGTCTTTCCTGCACAAGGACAACTGGATGTGCTTGACAGGCCTTCATGATGCATACTACCACATAAAAATGAACAGACAATCCAGAAGGTATCTACGATTCCATCTGGGAGGCAGTCATTACCAGTTTAGAGCACTTCCCTTTGCCCTTACCACAGCCCTCAGGGTGTTCACTAAATGCATGGCAGTAGTTGCAGCTCACGTGAGACTGCAGGGATTCTGGGTATTTCTTTACTTGGACAACTGGCTCATAACCGCTCAGACTAGACATCTACTGATAACAGCTCGAGAGTATGTACTCTAGACTTGTTCTGTTCTGGGAATTACTATCAACCTCAACAAATCTCAGTTAGAACCTTCATAGGAGCCTTATTCAACACAATATCAGTGACAGCCTCCCTTCCTATTTCAAGGCTACAGACTATCTTATTTCAAGTCAAAATGATAATGCAAAATTCTTCTTTTTTGGGCTGATTGATTCTAAATGCACTGGGATCAATGTCTGCAGTGATCGTTCTAGTTCCCCTAGCAAGATTCCATATGGGAATTCTTCAATAGACATTTGTGACTCAGTGGTCCATTCTTTGTCAGCCTATGTCCACCCAGATCAAAATTAAAAAATTACCCAGGTATGCAAAAAATACCTCTGGTGGTAGAGCCGCTCAGATCAGGTTCTGTAAGGCCATCCCTTCATTCTTCCTCAGCCCACGGCCATAGTGACCAGGGTTGCTTCCCAAAATTGAGTGGAGAGCACTTCTTGGGAAAGACACATGGTCCCCTGAAGAGGCTAACAGGCTTATCAATGTCCTGTAAATGAAAGCAGTGCTCTTAGTGTTGCAAGCTTTCCAAGACTATCTCCTTTTGGGACAGTTGTGATTCAGACAGACAATATGTCTGTGGTTTGGTACATCAACAAACAAGGCGGGACCAGATCTTACCCCTTGTGTCAAGAAACACTGACAGTGTGGCAATAGGTGATCTCATCCAATCAATATCTGATAGCAGTGCACATTCTGGGGAAATCCATCATGATAGCAGACAAATTGAGCAGGTCCATCTTATCTCACGAGTGGTCTCTCAACATGAAAATTAGGGAAAAGATATTTCATCACAGGGGCCACCCATGGAGCAACCTTTTTGCAGCTCCCCACAACAACAAGTGCAGCAGGTTCTTTGACCCGATCTCCCCACTGGTGGGATCATCAGGGCACTCTCTCCTTCATGATTGACCCCCCCCTCAGTCTCCTCTATGCATATCCCCGAACCCCCTTAATCCCCAAATTTCTACAGAAAGCTTCCCAGTTGAAGAGCAAAGTCATCCTCATTGCCCCTTATTGACTAGTAGGATTTTCCTGACATTTACTCAGTTGCTTGCTACAGCAAAAGCCATCGTTCACAGAGAGCTTACAAAGCATCAAAGGGATCCCATTGTTGAAAGGTATCAGGCAGGAGAAGGGTGCAAAAAAATTTCCACAGCATTGGATATACCATGGAACACAGTGAAGACAGTCATTAAATAGTGGAGAAAATATGGGACAACAGTGATGTTGCAAAAAACTGGATGTCCCTCCAAAACTGATGAAAAGACAAGACAAAAACTAGTCAGGGAGGCTGCCAAGAGACCAACAGCAAAACTGAAGGAGCTGCAGGAATATGGAGTTGGAGTTACTTCTGTGACTTGGGAGTTTATTCTATAAATGAGCAATATTGTCAGAAGTGAAGTTGAAACTTCTAACTGATGCAGCTGGAAATGTCCTAATTTAAAGACTGTTCCTGTAGGAATTCAGAACATGGATGGAAAACTATCAAGCTGTCTAATTTCATCTTCTAGCAATAAGTGGATGGTCTAAAGCATATCCCTCCAGGCAGCTGACATAACTCCTACATTACATGATTTGTTTGGATTAACTCCTGAATTGCTTCTAGACTGAATATTCAGCTTGTAATGTTTAGATGTGTGTTTAAATGGATGCTCAAGCAGCCTCACAGATAGAGTGGGCATGTAGGTTTTTAACAAGGGAGAGTTGTAGCTTTGGACTTGACAGAGAGAATCCTAACTTCCCCAGTCAAAGAGCTGTATTTTTGTAGCAAACAAAATTGAGGTAATGCATTTACTGATACACTTGGAACAGATCAGTTTAATGATTGAGTGATCCTGTTTACATTTCATAATAATGCAAACAGCTACAGAGACTGCCTCAGTTATTTAGTCTTTTTATAATACCTAATCTGTCCAGATGGCCTAGTGGTCTAAGATACCAGACTCCAGGCTAAAGTCTTTCTTTCAAGTCTTCTGTCGGAGTCCATTGTATCCACGATTATACCCATACCTTTATTCTTCTGTTTAGGAAAAACAACAGGTAGTTTGATGGATGAAGTCAAAGAAATTTCATGTATCACTTTAGGTATAACAGTTGGATTAAATCTAAGGGTACATTTATTTATGGAAAACTACATATGGTTCTTTGCTCATTAATATCTGAAGATGAAAAAACAGTATGGCTAATGCTGTAGCTACAAACTGTATTTTTTATAAAGATAAACATTTTTAGCATTTATTCATTTCATTCACATGGAGCAATATTTCAAGAACAAATAATTTAGGGGTGCAACACTTTTTAGCATGTCAGATAGTCATTCAAATATTCCATCTCCTAAGCATTTCTGGTAAGTTGCACTACTAAAAAGAAAGAACAGTCCTTAAACTCAAGCTCACTTCCATAAATGTAATTATTTTACTAATTATTTTACTAACTGCCAAGCATCATGAAGCTTGCCAGCACTAGAAAAAGACCATGACTGTTATGCTATCAAGTCATATTCATTGCTAGTCCAGTGACATGTAGGGATAAAGCCCTGGCTATCACTCAGGTGGCTTGAGTTTGATTAGCAGCTCAGTGGACATTGTTGGCTGGAAGAATGAGTGCTGCTCTCCTGGGGGTGGGGCTGGGGGTTGGGCACTGTTCAAGAAGTCTCTCAATTAGCCTGTGATGGAGCCCAGAGCCTGGTGTGGTGAGGGAAGGAAGACACAGAAGATGTGACTACCCTGTTGGACCCTGGGGCAGGGACACTTGCTTGAGCTACTCCCCATATCCTGACCAGATAGACGATATTATTAGCATGTAGAGGAGGGGCATAATGGCATAAAGAAATAATTCCTCTTGGTGCAATATGATGGCCTCCTCCTCCCTCATGCCCTGGCATGTCTTGTGCCCATAAAGCCTGGGCAATGGAAGGGGTACTTAGATGCTCTCCTGTTAGGGAGACCCTTTAGGTGTATGCCACACTTGAGAGCAGCCAGGGGATGGACTTATTGAGGTCAAGATCATAGGTGCAGGAAGAGCCAGAAGTCAGTGACAGCAGAAAAATAAATGAAAAAAAAATATTATACAGTCATGTTCAAAATCAAAGGAGTCTGTTTTGCTACAGTTTTCTCTCTAAGATTCAAATTATGTGTACCCACTTAATTCTAGGTCTTGTATTATTAATATTACATCATCATTATTTGTATGATAGATCACTTGTTTCCACATGTACTTAGCATAACATTTGAATGCCAAATAGTCCATAACTCTTCCAGTGGGAAAGTAAGATACTATTTAGAAACATGTTTAAAAACAGAGTGTGTGCCAAGATGAAGTAAAATATAAGTGCATTCTCAAAGAGTCAGTGTAAAATCTGTAGACTTTAATGAACTGTATTGTGAAGTAATACCACTCAAGATCATTAAATTTTGGTTCAGAAAAAGGGATTGTGAAATGTTTGTCCAGTTTCTTTAAATTATTGTTGCCACTGGTGTGTTGGTCATGTAGTGTGGTTTCCTGTGTATTAGACAGTTTCAGAAATCACATGAAAATTTTGTGACTGGGTAAATCAAGACTGAAGACAGAGATATAACTACAAAAATAGGGGCATCCTGTGCAGGGATAAAGCAGGCCTAAAATAGGAACATTCCTCCATAATAGGGACAAATGAAAGGTCTGGGTCACATATTTTCAGCAAATCTTGTTTTAATTATCTGACATTCCCAAAATATATAATAGAAATTGCTTAGAATGTTAGTATTACATTAACATTACTTTAACATTACTTTAACATCTTGAGTTTAATGTAGGATACATTCTGACAAGGCTGGCTGGAGTGTAGTAATACTTAAGTAGATATTGCCAATCGAAAAACAAAACTTTTGGGATCTGGTATCGACTCAGGGAATAACACTACTTTTTATTTTTGCTAAGTTACTGATATACCTAGATTTGTTTCCACACACCAGTATGAATAGGTTACTTGTTTTCATTCCAAAAAGAATATTATGGAAGGTGCTCATAACTTTACCCCTGTCATTTTGTTCCAGCCATGTGCTAAAACACCACACTACTTGTAACAACCATTTCTCTCTCAACATTTTATAATTTGAGATGTATTACAGATGTCAGCAATAAATCAAAGAATCACATTTCCCTCCATATGTTCCATAAATCGGTTCCACATTATGGGAGCAATACCGTGCATCAACTGTTTCCAGTAATGCAGTTTTGGAAATCTATTCAAATTTCTTATGACTTGCCCATTCTGTATTCCCCAAATCCTTAACAAATTAATAGACAAGAACTCTTCAAGCCATTTACCTGTATTAGTCTTTTTTATCACCTCTTTATTCACTGTAATTAAATCCATAGATACTGTTTTATCAGCTTATCTTCTACAAGAGCTATTCTTTTTAAACCTCTCATAAAATTGTTTTCCCTTCTGTATATTAAAGTTGAAGCTGATTTCCACTAAGCTTTGTGTTTTTTGGATATCAGTCCTCTTACACGTTTTAACCTTGCTGCCATGCCATATAACTCAAAATCAGGAACTCCCACCACCCCCACACATACACCTGTTAGAAGAATTCTATTGTAGGCTGCTTTTGGTTTTACCCTGCCCAAATAAATACAGATGCAGCCTTCCTTAATTTACAAAAAAAAAAAAAAAAAAAAAAAAGAATTCTGCTGGTAAAGTGAGAAAATGAATTCATGAAACATATTATTAAAAGGTGCACTGCCTGCACTCTGTATTCCATATTCAAACACATTCCTTTTCACCTATGATAAAAATCCTTAACCTTCCCCAAAATACCTCCATTAATCTCATTGATCCATTTAGTATATTAACCTAATTATAGCATTAGGTTATGTTGGGATATCCCACAAACATTGTTTCAGTAGGAATATAGTTTATCCATGTAGTTCTTGTTTTCTGAGAGTTAACTTTATAACCTGTCAGTCTTCCACATTTATCTAATTCCTGAAAACTTTCAGGCAAATCCTGCTCTGGACTATGTAAATGCAATAAAGTGTCATTTGCAAACAGAGAAATCTTCAAAAATCACATGTGATGTGGAAGACTCAGAAAACTGTGCGAATCATTTTGTTGGGATTTGCTTGAACCAGCTTACCAAGAATTCCAGATAAAGAGTAAGAGTAAATGAAGAGCGTAGGCATCCTCATCTTTTCCCACTTCCTAAAAAAATAACCAAGAAAGTTTATCCCCACCTTCCCTTTGGTTTTAACCATTTGATATTATGATTGAAGCAATTTAACAAAGCCTTTAGGAAATTTCAGATACAATAGCAACTAAAAAGATACTGATAGCTTGGACTCTCAAACACTTCTTCAGCATCTAGACTTGCTATTGATACATGGTGTTTCAATATAGATGTGCCTTCCATTAATAAGCAAATGTTTATCAAATTGTCACAAGTTGTTCTGACAGGTGCAAATCCTGTTTAATCTAAGTCAGTCAATGGGATAAATGTTCTGGTGAATCATCTTAACTAAAATGGCAGTGAAATGCATATAATCATGGTTGGGAACAGACAATGGGTGATATGAGCCAGTGGTGGATGCGGTACAGGCATGGATGGTGGAACTACTGCTGACCAAACAAAAAATATATGTAGTCATTCAGTACTAGCCTCCTTACTCATTGCCTACTCACAGTATCTGACTTGACTCTGCAAGGAAAAAATAGTTATATTAATGTATTTTTGTTTCATAGAAGCAGTAGTCACATCTTTTACTCCATCTTGTTTAACTCAAATACACAATATTCCTGCAAATTTAGAATTACAACAACAAATAGCAACAGCTATCACTTTATTCACAGACAACTACTGTACTAAGTGCCTACTCACAGTATCTGGCTTGAACCTGCTAGGATAAAAATGGTTACAGTAAGGTTTTTTGGTCTCAAACAAATAATAGCGACAAGTTGTATTTCATCTTGTTTCACCCAAATGCACATTAGTCCAACAAAGCCAGAATTACAACAACAATAATCAGGGCCACTTACTTCATATACAGACAGATCCCATACCCGTTGCCCACTCACAGCATGCAGTTTGACCTTACAGATATTAAATAATTGGTTACATGAATGTATTTTTGTTTCACAGAAACAGTAGTCACAGCTTGTATTTCAGCTTGTTTAACCCAAATTTTAGGGCCATTTATTTCATCCACATACAGGTTCCATGAACCAGCCAGGATAAAAAAAGTAATAATAATAATGATTACAGCTAGAAAGATGCTTGGTATCACATCTGGACAGAGGAAGGACGACAAGGAGACATGGTGGTGGAATGAGGAAGTACAGGAGAGTATACAGGCAAAGAGGTTGGCAAAGAAGAAGTGGGATTGTCACAGATATGAAGAAAGTAGACAGGAGTATAAGGAGATGAGGTGCATGACAAAGAGTGAGGTGGTGAAGGCTAAGGATAAGGCATATGAAGAGTTGTATGAAAGGATGGACACTAAGGAGGGAGAAAAGGACCTGTACCAATTGGCTAGACAGAGGGACCGAGCTAGGAACGATGTGCAGCAGGTAAAGGTGATAAAGAATAATGAGGGAAACATACTCACAAGTGAGGAGAGTGTGTTGAGGAGATGGAAAGAGTACTTTGAGGGGTTGATGAATGAAGAGAATGATAGGAAGAGAAGGTTGGATGATGTAGGGATAGTGAATCATGAAGTACAATGGATTAGCAAGGAGGAAGTAAGGATAGCTATGAAGAGAATAAAGAATGGAAAGGCTGTTGGCCCAGATGACATACCTGTGGAAGCATGTAGGTGTTTAGGTGAAGTGGCAGTGGAGTTTCTAACCACATTGTTTAATGAAATCTTGGAAAGTGAGAGGATGCCTGAGGAATGGAGAAAAAGTGTTTTGGTACCGATATTTAAGAATAAGGGTGATGTGCAGAGCTGTAGTAACTACAGAGGGATTAAACTGATCAGTCACAGCATGAAGTTATGGGAAAGATAGTGGAAGCTAGGTTAAGAAAGGAGGTTAGTGATCAGCAGTATGGTTTCATGCCAGGAAAGAGCACTACAGATGCGATGTTTGCTCTGAGAGTGTTGATGAAGAAGTACAGTGTAGACTTAGAGAAAGCATATGACAGGGTGCCTAGAGAGGAGTTGTGGTATTGTATGAGGAAGTCAGGAGTGTCAGAGAAGTATGTAAGAGTGGTACAGGATATGTACGATGGTAGTGTGACAGCGGTGAGGTCTGCGGTGGGAGTGATGGATGCGTTTAAGGTGGAGGTGGGGTTACATCAAGGATCAGCTCTGAGCCCTTTCTAATTTGCAATGGTGATGGACAGGTTGACAGATGAGATCAGACAGGAGTCCCCGTGGACTATGATGTTTGCAGATGACATTGTGATCTGTAGTGAAAGTAGGGAACAGGTGGAGGAGACCCTGGAGAGATGGAGATATGCTCTAGAGAGAAGAGGAATGAAGGTCAGCAGGACTAAGAATAAATGTGTGTGAATGAAAGGGAGGATAGAGAAATGGTGAGGATGCAAGGAGTAGAGGTGGCGAAGGTGGATGAGTTTAAATACTTGGGGTCAATAGTTCAGAGTAATGGTGAGTGTGGAAGAGAGGTGAAGAAGAGAGTACAGGCAGGATGGAGTGGGTGGGGAATAGTGTCAGGAGTAATTTGTGACAGACGAATACCTGTAAGAGTGAAAGGGAAGGTCTACAAGAAGGTAGTGAGGCCAGCTATGTTATAGGGGTTGGAGACAGTGGCATTGACAAAAGGCAGGAGTTTGAGCTGGATGTGGCAGAGTTAAAGATGTTAAGATTTGCACTGGGTGTGACGAGGGTGGACAGGATTAGGAATAAGTATATTAGAGGGTCAGCCCAGGTTGGAAGGTTTGGAGACAAAGCCAGAGAGGCAAGATTACGTTGGTTTGGACATGTGCTGAAGAGGGATGTTGAGTATATTGGAAAAAAGATGCTAAGGATGAAGCTACCAGGTAACAGGAAAAGAGGAAGGCCTAAGATAAGGTTTATGGATGTGGTGAGAGAGGCCATGCAGGTGGTTGGTGTGACAGAGCAAGATGCAGAGGACAGGAAGAAATGGAAACAGGTGATCCGCTGTGGCGACCCTAATGGGAAAAGCTGAAAGAAGACGAATAATAATGATTACATTAATGTGTTTTTTGTTTCACAGAATTAGTAATTATATCTTCTTTTCTGGATTACTTCACCCATATGCACATTAGTCTTGCAAAATTAGAATTACAACAAACAGCAGTGCTAATCCTTTCATCCACAGATAACTCTATACCCATTGCTTACCCCAAAGTATTTGGTTTGAGCCTGCCAAGATAAAAAAATAATGTGGTTACATAATGTATTTTTGATTCACAGAAGCAGTAGTCATAGCTTGTATTCTGGCTTGCTTCAACCAAATATACATTAGTCCAGCAATGTTAGAATTGCAACAGCAAACAGTAATGCATAGAAACCACAGAAAAAAAATGGCCAATGATCCAAAACTTAGAACACACTTTTATTAAAATAACAAATAAATAATGAAAGGTCATCAAACAGTGAATATCTCTAGGGCCTCAGCTGTTAATGATACTGTAAAAAGAAGGTGGTGGAAAAAAGAATCCATTCTCATTTTAAAGTATAATACAAAACAAAATAAAACAAGGTTCAACCGTCCTCAAAGAGAGTTTAATGTCAAGCTTTCAAGTCAAAACTCTTTCTCAAATACACAAACCTCCTATAAAAACTATGCAATAAATATACATTGCAAACCAATCATAAAGCAGAACAAATTAAACAATTAAACAATTATATTAAACAATCAATGACAATTCCAAAATAATCTCACACAAGATAAATAATTTAAAACAAATAAGGGACATCATACATATAGGTTTAATACTATTTACTTTATTAAGACCTGGTAACATATCTGCTCTAAAAAAATGATCCATTTATATTCTGCTTTTTCTATCATGTTAAGAACATCTCCACCCCTTTTATTACTATAAATTCTTTGAAGTATTCTAAACTTATAATAGTTATAGTTAATAGCAAATATAGCAGGAGATAGTGCTCTTATTTCTAACACAAGCTCCTTTATTCTCTGTTTTAAGATCTTTATAATACAATAGTTGTTTCAGGTTATTCTCTTTCTTATATATAAAGAATGGTTCATTCCTTACTATCCTCTTAACATTAGCATCAGAATTTAGGATCGTCCAATTTCTTTCAATGATATTTCTAATCTGTTGCGAGTGCCTATTAAATTTCATCACGTATCCTAAATTATTTTTCTTAGGTTCATTCACCATTATGGGTTCTATAGATGAACTACTATTTCTATACAGATATGGTTGGGCTAAATCATGACATTCAGATATAACCTGTTCAGTACTACTTAATAATAAGTCCTTATTATAACCTCTGTACATGAAATCATGTAACATGCTTTGAATTTCAGAATTAAATCCTTCATCTGTTGTATTCAATAGACTTGCTCTTAAAAACTGACTCTTTTTGACACCTTTGTATACATGTTTTGGATGCAAACTAGAGTTGTGGATGTACCATTGATCTTAAGACAGAGAATAAAGAAGCTTGTGTTAGAAATAAGAGCACTATCCCCTGCTATAATTGCATATATTGTAAGTTTATTAATACAGATACCTAATTTTTACATACTATTTCACAAAGTTTGTTTTAAAACATTTGGTACATATAATACTGAGAATATTGTTTACCTAATGAATTGTGTGAAATGTCCTAGTTTTTACATATGTAAAACTAATTATAAATTCAAGGAAAGAATAGCTTCACACTTGACAGAAATTTGTGGGAAAACTGACACTAATGCTTTGAGTCTACACATTATGCAAGAAGGTACTGACCATACTTTTAAGTTTAGAAACTTCAAAGAATTTATAGTAATAAAAGGAGTGGAGATGTTCTTAACATGACAGAAAGAGCAGAATATAAATGGATCAATCTTTTAGAGCAGATATGTTACCAGGTTTTAATAAAGTATATAGTATTAAACCTATTTTAAAACACAAACAGTCATATGTATGGTGTCCCGTATTTGTTTTAAATTATTTATCCTATGTAAGATTATTTTGGAATTGTCATTGATTGTTAAATGTAATTGTTTAATTGTTTAGTTTGTTCTGTTTTATGACTGGCTAGCAATGCATATTTATTGCATAGTTTTTGTAGGAGATTTGTGTATTTGAAAAATAATTTTGACTCGAAAGCTTGACATTAAACTGTCTGTGGATGGTTGAAACTTGATTTATTTTGATTTGTACTAGTTTGGAGTATTGAGGTTCATTCAGCTGCTTTTTATCCGTTTTTTTTGTGCCTTAAAGTATAATACCTTATCCCCTGGTGGACTAAATAGGGAATACAATTGGAAGTGTATTTGTGAGTAATTAATTAGGCAGATTTGATTGCCTAACTGGATAATGGTTTTATGAAGAAATTTATTTAGGAAGTGCAAGGTAGAGGGAAGGATATACTCTGTAAAGGCATAACAGCTGAGGCACTAGAGATATTCACTGTTTGATTACGTTTCATTATTTATTTGTTATTTTAATAAAAGTGTGTTCTAAGTTTTGGATCATTGGCCGTTTTTTTCTGTGGTTTCTATACAAGATTTTCTGTTGTTGTGGTACAAAGCAAACAGTAATGCTTATAATTTCAACCACAGATAGCCCCTATAATTTGAGACTACCCACAACATCTGGCTCATACTTCTCAATCTCTTATTCTAAGAAATCTGCACAGAGCCAAAAATAATGGGGGGACAAAGGCTCAAAAATAGGGACAGATTTTAAATATTGCTCTTATAAACTTAGAAAGTTACTAGAATAACAACTTTTGCATCAATGTGCATTTTCTGAAGAATATGAAGCCCAAAACTCAAATGTCTGTCATTATTTAGTAACTTCAATCCTCACTGATTTTCCAGATAGACACAAATTTTATGAGGAATGGAACAAAATTTTGAGTTAAAAATCTGTACATTCTGCAAAAAATATGGACATCTGAGTGGTATGATCTGTTTGACCCTGCAAGATAAAAATAAAATAATGGTTGCATTAATGTATTTCTGATTCACAGAAACAGTAGTCATAGCTTGTATTCCAGCTTGCTTCACCCAAATGCAAATTAGTCATGCAAAGTCAGAATTACACATTTTATAAAGAGATAGCCCCATACTCTTTGTTCATCTACAGTATCTGGTTTGACCCTACTAGGATAATAAATAATGATTACAATTAATGTATTTTGTTTCAAAGAAACAGTAATCACAGATTGTATTCCAGCCAGACTCATCCAAATACACATTAGTCCTCCAAAACCAGAATGAAAAAAGCAACAAACAGCCCCCATACCCATTGCCTACCCAAATAGGTATCAACTGTACCTGAGTTTGCTGAATGTCCCTGATTTTGCCTTGTCCTTCATTAAATTTCAATATTCTGGTAAATCATACTTATTATGATAGAAAACCTGCTGTTCTATTAATTTTCTAAGTCAATTAAATTAATATTAAAAACTGTCTCTATTTTGGACTTCAATCCCTCATTATTTTTATCATATGTCCCTGATTCTTGAGCAAAGAAGGTGAGAGTTATGTGCTACACACATTTTCTAGTTTAATCCTGACAGGATTTAAAACAAATAAGTAACTTCCTTCCTGCAACCTAGAATGTGAAAAGGCTCTAAAAATTCATAGATTCACAGATTCATAAACTGTTTCTAGGCTAACAACCTGGGAGGCCTTTCTAAGTCTAGACAAATTTTCCTGAAAGAAGAATGATGTACTGTATCCAAATAGATCATTGCGAGCCAAGATTTTATAAGCTACCTCTCTCCATAAGGGACATGGGTTCCAGGGCCGGTGAAACATTTCCTATTTCCCATCCACTGGTCTAGGTTGTGCTTAAACTGGTTAATAGACAAACTCATCTTCACATGGATGGGAAGCCTCTTCCATATGTTTTTTTTTACATTTGACCTGCATGTATCTTACTGTCTTGGCTTTAGTATGCAGGTTGACTCAGAACCACTTTTGTTAGTTTGCTAATATTCTGATTTTTTTGTCTTGATCTGGCTGCAGCTGATTGGCAAGACCAAGTGTACTTAACCTCTCTGAGTTGATGAAAATAACAACCCCATTGAACTATATAACTCCTTGACAGTAAACAGATGAGTCAAACTCATTGAAACACACACACACACACACACACGCACACACTTGTTTTTGGAGGTTGCAAGCCCCATACAAGGCTTCACTCCTATATTTCCTTCACTTACATATACTAACTCCATGCTTGCATAACTTTACGGGAAAAGAGAAGACTCCCCATAAGGTCCACATGACTGAAATCTTGCAGAATATATATATATATATATATATATATATATATATATATATATATGTGTGTGTGTGTGTGTGTGTGTGTATGTATGTATATGTATGTACATATTAAAACTTCCCTTTGAAACTGATGCTACACAGATTTTTATTATGCAACATATAATGCTGACTCCTTGACCCATTTGTTTGCTGTTATTTGATAACACCTTTTTGAAAAACAGGTGAATCTTTCACCTATTGAATGGAAAAGAGAGACAGATTGAATGTGAAGATGAAATGGGCTGTCTCTAATTGCTATTAAAAGACTTGTTTTGCTATGCTTTTCCTTGTTAGGATTTACGGCATCTGACCTTCTTGTATCTTGTGATATTTTTGATAATGCCTTTTTGTAGCTGCTGTTGCTGTCTCATTTGTCTGTGATAAAAAGGCCTCGGGTATGTGGGTATTTCCTGGAGTATGCCTGAGTGCAACATCAGCTCCACACTCTGCATTGTCTTCCCTTATTCATTAGTGGACTTTCTAGGTGGGAAGAACCAAAGAGCCATTGCCCACTGAAACATCTAGGAAATTACCCTTAGTATTATCTGAAATGTCTTGAAAAAGGTTGTTGGTCTGTTTCTCTGCCAGTTTGCCAATGTTAGCATCAGAAATGCGTTGAGAAGGGTTAGCGGTCTGTTTCAGTGTTTTACTCTAATACTCCATGTGTCTGATAATTAATAGTCTATTACCTGTGATGGCACAACTGTACAGTTTTGTTTTTTAAATCAAGCCATGTTCCTGCTGACTGCCATTAGGTTAGGTATAAAGAGATGAAGTTTTCGTGGACCCCTTTCAAATAGCAAGATTCATAATACCAGAGTCAGCCACAGGGTTCTTACTGAGGAATTTAAATTGTGAATCTACTCTGAAAGTTATCACATGTCTTAGGATGGGTGACTGTGAGATAGGCACTGGGGACCGGTCAAATTACATATTCTGAAAAGACTGTGCAAATGAATGGCTATCTAGTGGCTTGGGAGAATCAGTCCTTAGCAGTCCAAAGCAGACAGGAATAACTGGACTTCATACATTCCTTTTAAGAATATCAGCACAAGTTATTTCTGCCTGATATGAGTCATTTACAATGAGTAAAGCATCCTGAAGCATCATACAAGAACCTCAGGAATATCCATGGCTCTGCTTGGCAGTAAAGCTTTCACATTCAATGTGATTTATATTTGGCCAAGGGTTCCACCACCATCATGTAAAAAAACTGATTTCCTCAGTAAGAATAAAGCTGTTTGTTGAGACTGCACATATCACTGACTGAGACATTCAGGTTCTAACAAGTCCTGAGGATGGAGTGGGACAACGCACATCAATGGTTACTGTTTGCTGTAGTGCAAGTATGGTCACATGTGCTCCAATTCTGTGATATAAAATGATAAAGCCCTGACTACAACCCATATTACCCAAACTTAAGTTGTGGATTGGAGGCTGGAAGAGCTGGGTCGGGGTGGGTGGTGGGTAGAAATGAGCATCTTTTCCTTTTCTCACTTCATGAGGATGTGAGAAGTGTTTCCTGGTTGGATGCTGTCCTTTGACCAGGGAGATATCAGCTTAGTATCCCAAGCTGGTGATGGTAGTTTTCAGGTGTGTGTGTGTGTGTGTGTGTGTGTGTGTGTGTGTGTGTGTGTGTGTGTGTGTAAGTGAGTGTACGATTATGAACACATCATGACAGGGCATTGACATAACCACCTGGGACAGGGTTTAGGAGAAATGTAGTGTCGAATTAATGAGAGCTTCACTGTTGACCCTCAGTAGGCCTGGAGAATGTTAGTGGTATGAGAATCTATGAACCATTTGGTGGACCTTAAAGCAGTATGTATGGGGTTAGATAGTTATCTTGGACCTCTCCTGTGGGCCTACAACTTGCAATTACACACATCTTATTGTTTTAAACACATGCTAACGCAAATTATCTGATTTTGTTGAGTTCATTAGTAAGCAACAGTGACAACATTTAAGCAGAGTCTGTGTTTTCTTTCCTAACTTTATTCCTGGGTTGACAGGTTAACAGCCGGCATCACACATACAGAGCAAAACTTTTTTTTTCTATATGCTATTTTCCCTGTGCCTGATGACCATCCAGCCTACCCACAGTTGGACATGTGCCATCCATTCTCCTTCCCAAGAATTCCAACCAACCTCAGAGCAAGAGTTGTCTTTAATTGTAATGTTAATATTGTTTTATGTCAATATGACAGTGTTCAGTCACGTTCAACAGTTTGTTATAAACTATTTATTGTTAATTAAGTTAGTAGTAGTACCTAGTGCCCTACTCAACATCCCCTTCTGCATTTAAAAACTAGACTGAAGTGAGGGGTTAATTAGGGCTGAGCTGTCCCCTTATTAATAAAATTCATAGCAAATACTACATTTACAGACGTCTTCAAGCGAGATGTATAGTGTACCTCTCTGGGCATGTGGCATTTGGATACCTTGTGTAACTCATGGTTATGCAAATTACTTGGAGTTATCCACCACCTGCTATAAGCAAATATCACCCAGTAGCTCCTTGTAGCCTTTTGGAAGGAAAGTTCTTTTGTAGCCCATTACTGCTTAATGTTCTGGGTGAAGACTAAAAATGGTGCCCTAGACCAGCTGACCTGCCTGACTCATCATTAAATTTTGGGACTTTACATGACAGAAAGCATGTGGGGAAACAGCCAGATGAAATGGTGTCTTATCCCCAGAGTCACTTTTAATGCCAAGAAGATAAGTTATTTGGTCAGTATAGGACAGGGCCTATTTTCCTTCCTGAAGATAGGAGAAAGAAAGAGAGGAAGGATGTAGAATTTTCCACTTTTTGAGAATGAATTTCTTGAAGAAGAAGGGATGACAGGAGGTGCTGGGTGATAAGCTTTTTGTAGCAAACAAAATACTCCTGTGTGCAAAACTAAATAACATTTCTTCTTGCTGTGACTTGAGTCACTTTTCAAAACATTCTTTGTGCCATGAGAATGGAGGACTGCAATGGTTATTTAGCTTCACAAGGTGGAACATCAACTGATCATGGAAACTGCAGACCCATTAGTCTGACTAGTCTAATATGCAAAGACATGGAATTAATTATCATGGAAATGATCAATGATCAAGAAAGACATAAACTTTAGACACTGGAACGAACACAGTCTTGCTTTGTCAAGGGAAGGTCATGCCTATTAAACCTTGTGGACTTCTCTGAGAAGGTCCCCAAGGCAATTAATGAGGGGGAAAACAGTTCATACCAACTACCTGGACCTGGCTAAGGCATTCAATACAATACCCTCTCGGGTATATTTGACAAACTCACTGAACTAGCCATAAATCCCTACATAACTTACTGGATTACCAGCTAGCTCACAGACAGGATCTAAGAAGTCAGGATTGGTGGGACCACTTTCACAAACAGACCAGTCACCAGAGTGGTACCTCAGGGCTCGGTACTGGGACTGCTCCTATTTGGCATCTACTTGTCAGAGGTAAAGGCTAATGTCAATGGCCTTTGGCTGACCAAGTCTATAGGTGACTGTAAATTGGAAGCTATCATAGATTCCCCCCATGACATAAACATCTTACAGGAAGGTCTAACACAGACAAATGACTGGTGCCAAAGTTACAGGTTAAAACTCAATGCCAAGAAATGCATTCTAGTGTCTTTTGGGAAAACAGCCACCCAAGCTAATTATTCCATTGATAAGACACCGCCAAGAGTTGACCTGGTAGCTGGGGATCTGGGAACACATGTAGACAGTAATCTGGCCTTTGGCCAACGTGCCCAAGGTAGTGATAAAATCATTCTATGTTGCCCAGTTTGTAAGTAAGGTCATGTTATCCAGGTCCAAGGAAGTCATAGTATCATTTTATTCAGCCCTTATGAGACCCATCATCGAATATAATGCCTCCTTTGGCATGTACAGACTAGACATATGCAACATCTGGAAGGCACACAGAAGCTCCTTACCAGTACAATCCAGGGTATAAACACATTTTCCTATACAAATCACCTTAAAGCACTATCTCTATACTCAGTCTCCTACAGGTTACTGAGAGGCAATGTATGTCTGGCATGCAAGGCATTCTCAAATCCATCTCTGGTGGAACTTTTGCACATCCGCAAAATGAACAGCATCATAACCACTTTAAATTTTGCTTGCAACATAAACAGGACATGTTAGTGAGACAGATATGGGTGTTTTAAAAGCCCCATGCTCTGAAACAGTAGAAAGCAAACCTGCTGCTGCCACCCAAGCTGACGTAAAATGGTTGAAATTGTTAAAATCAGTTCGTTTATTAACAAAGTAAAACATAATCCTGCTGCTGCTGTCTGGATAAGCGCTTTCGGTTGTTGAACCTTTATCAAATCCTAAAGAAAAAAGCAGCTTCCTTTCATTTAAAAAGGGCTTCCTGCAGCTCATTCATTCAATCAATCAATAGGGTTTTGGTGTATGGACACACCTCTCATTCAGAGTGCATGTTCTATTTGCTTATTGTTAGCTAAAAACTTGGAGTTTTTAAAGTGAAATAACATAGGATTGATGCATGTGCATTATTTCTTTAGAGCCCTTCCTTTCAAGATGAGTTTGAGCAGTACATCAATACCAAATGGATATAGAATAGAAGCAGTTAGACAATTTGGACTTAAATATAAGACCAATGATAATATAAATTTGATATGTACCCTTCTAGATGAAATACTGTCTAACAATATCTTCGTGTATGGGAATGAATATTATTGGCAGAAATCTGGAGTGGCCATGGGAACCCCATGCGCCAACAGTTATGCCAACATAGTGTTGGCACAATGGGAGGAAGAATGGTGATTGGATACCCTCAATAGTTGGAATAACAACATAGTTGCATATAAACGTTTTGCTGATGACATCTTTATTTTATGGGAAGGAGATGAACACTCTCTCAGAAATTTTGAGTCTTTCCTGGGTAACACCACATCTTTTTTAAGATTCAAATTGAATTTTTCGGATACTACCATCAATTTCCTTGATATCCAACTGACACTTGATCGTGTTTATGGGATAGATACGTCTATGCACAGGAAGACAACATGGCATAATCACATGCTCCATAGGACCAGTATGCACCCAAAGCATATTTTTAAAAATATAGCGGAGAATCAAGTGAAACGTACATCAAAACTATGCACTAAAGATGACGTTTTTGAACAAGAAAAGGAAAGGCTTATTGCTAACTTTATGGAAAGAGGATATAATAAAGATGAAATCATAAAAAGCATGACTAGAACATCAGACTTACGAATTGGCAAAGGAAGACCGTATTTTTCCGATTGGTTGAGTAAGGAAGAAGATGAGAAGAACAAGAAGGAAAACAAGACGAGATTTTGTCTTACTTATAGCGGTGACAATGCATTCATACTAGAGACCATAAAAAAGAACTGGTCTGTTTTGACTTCAGATGAGAACCTTAGGAGCATTGTAGGGGAGACACCCAGTTTTTCCTTTAAGAATAGGAAAAATCTGAAAAGGCTCTTATGCCATGGGAATCGTCAAAACCTGGACACAGAACATTCACCCACGAACAAAGTAGGCACCTATAAATGTGGATTTTGTAAAGCATGTCAACATATTAAAATGGATAATTTATTTATGCATCCAACATCTAAGAAGGAATACAGGTTCAAAGGGTTTGCAAATTGCAGGAGCAAAAATGTGATTTATATTGCTCAGTGCCAACACTGCCCAGCCTTCTATGTGGGGAAAACAAACAGAATGTTCAAGGAGCGCATCCTGAGACACTGCCAGGACATTAGAAATCAAGTAAATATGAATGCTCTATTTGGTCATATTAAAGTCAATGGAGATCACATTTTTAAATTTATGGTTGTAAGCAGGCTAGTAGAAACAATACAAGGAGGGGATCTGGCCAACTATACCGAAACTGAGGAAACAAAATGGATTATGAACTTTAGAGCGGACCAGAAACCTGGATAAAATTAAATTGTACTGCTCAAACCCATTTTGAAAGGAAGGGCTCTAAAGAAATAATGCACATGCATCAATCCTGTGTTATTTCACTTTAAAAACTCCAAGCTTTTAACCAACACTAAGTAAATAGAACATGCACTCTGAATGAGAGGTGTGTCCATGCACCAAAACTCTGTTGGTTGATTGAATGAATGAGCTGCAGGAAGCTCTTTTTAAATGAAAGGAAGCTGCTTTTTTCTTTAGGGTTTGATAAAGGTTCAACAACTGAAAGCGCTTATCCAGACAGCAGCAGCAGGATTACGTTTTACTTTGTTAATAAACTAACTGATTTTAACAATTTCAACCATTTTACTTCAGCTTGAGTGGCAGCAGCAGCTTTGCTTTCTACGTTTACTTGGTTTCCACACGTACTGCCTTTGGGGGTGAGCTCAGTGAATCTTTTTGTTTATGCTCTGAAACAGGGTCCCCATCCATGTGAGGCAGAGTCCATCCCTAACCCTATTTAAGCATAATCTTAACCAATGGATAGAAAATCTGAAATTCACCCTGAGTCTGGTCCCTATGTCCCTGACAGAGGCAGACAGTAACTATGCCCAAAGGAACATACCTTCCTCCACGTAAGCTTTAAAAACTTCCTAACTATCATACCTCCCTCCTAATAAACATCCATAATACAAGATGACACAATTGGATTGGGTTGCACGTCTAGGCTTATAAAGGTCCTGGTGGTCAATAGCCTAATATATACCTATGAACAGATGAACATTTTTAGAATTGAAGGACACCTTGCATGCCTAGGGGACTGACATACAATTCTTGGATCCCTCATTATCTGGCATTCAAGCACTAGGTACTTGTTCCCAACATATAAGTGTCCATTTGGATATAGACATCTGTCACATTGATGTCAAATTTCCAGATGCCACTGCCACAATATTGTAATCTTACTGAACAAAGGAGTAGCAAAACCCTCAACATGTTTACAGAGCAGGTCACTAAAATGATTCAGAATTAAGTCCCATACCAGTTATGTATATATATATATATATACATATATATATATATATATATATATATATATATATATATATATATATATATATATATATATATTTTTTTTTTTTTCAGCCTGGAAACATCTGGAATGGAATGCAATTTTATTACCATTTATTACCATTAGTGACAATAAAACAGTTTATCTGTTAAAATTTCATTTTCTGGAATGCCCTGTTGGGGCAGGGAAGGGGCAGGGAGATCAGGGGAAGGTGACAGTTTTGATATTTGGTGAGAGCAGACAAATCTCTATTCCAGCAGCCACAGAAGCAGCGATCTCCCATTGCAACATTCCTGGTTCTGTCATTATGCTTTATCTGCTCTTGTGAAATATCTGATGATGGCTCCTTCACTTTTATTTTTATTTTAAGAAGCACTTTTATTTTTATTTTAAGAAGCAGCCTGTTTGCATGTCTTTTTTTTTCCTTTGGCAGAGCTATCCTTAGAAAAAATACATTTGTATCACTTTTTAACCAAGGACAGTTAACAGAAAGAAGAACTAACTGCCTGTTCTAAAAATATTTACATTTCTCAACTTTGTCTTAGTTAAAATCTTATTAAAATTAACACAGTACTCACAGTTATCATAACAATATCCTCTCCTACAGAAAAAAAAACAGTGAAGATGAAAGTCTTCTAAAGGAAGATGTCCATAAAAATCATTTCTTAGTAATATTTTCTCATGGGACTTCATCAGCAACAGTTTGTTACTATACATATTCCTAGGTGTTGTAAAACATAAAAAAGTTTGTACCTTTCACTGCCACCCATAAAATGACTGATGAACTAGTAAAACAGAACAAAGTGACCAGTCACTTTGGGTGGTTAAAAAAAGAACCAGAAAGGGCAAGTGGTACTCTCTCTTTTATGATCAAGCTCTCTCTAATGCCTGTATATGAGACTGCAACTGCATTGCCCCATGGAAGTCTACCCTCTGAAAAAAGCACAGGCAGAGGGAATAACATCCACCCATTTCCAGTTATATTATGAATTCCTATAGCAAGTGAACTTATTCAAAACAATATTACAATAATCTTATTTATTTTCTACGCCCTCTTGCCTTAAATGTTTTTGTGCACTTGTACAGAGTAAGTAGTAAGCACATACAGTAAAGATGAGCATATGACCCTATGCGATGTATAAAACTGATGTGGTGTCACCTGCAGCATGAGACAGTGCATCTCCAGCTGGTTGTTTCGTTGCATTTCACTCTGAACTGATTATGTATTCTAAGTAAATACATGCCTTCTAAACGGCTTCTCTATTCGTTCTTCTTGGTGAAAAGTTTATTTGGGAGTACAGCCATACTTATGGCCACCAGGCCAGCAATTATTGTAGTTTCTGCCAAAAGGCCCAATGCCATGCATTCATTTAAAGGAATGACAAAATGTCCAATGAATTTATTTAGGTCACACAGTCTGAACAGCTATTATGAATTAAACAGGCACAAAGTATGCAGAAATAAGGAATGTGATTACATCCTCAGTAACAAGGACTTATTAAAATTGTGATAGTGTGTTGTTGACTAACCCTTTATTTTTGATATATTGAGAGAATGATAGCCATACTGAGAGATTTGTTTCTTGATTTATTCACTCATTCCAGTTTATTTATGTCAGTATATAAATAATGTAGGTCTCTGTTGTTTATTACCAGAAATCATTGCAATGATCGGGGCAGTGGTAACCTGTGACTAGTGACACACCTGTATTACCATTGCTTGAAATAATGATACAAACATTGACACCATCACAGGTTATGTTAACCTTTGCATGTTTTCACTCTTTTAAATATTTATGACCAGTACCTATCCATGGTCTTATCCGCGGTGGTACAACGGTAGTGTTGTTGCCTCACAGCAAGAGGTTCTCCCGTTCGATTCTCGGCTGGAGTGCGGGGAGTGCCTTCTGTGTGGAGTCTGCATGTCCTCCCCACGGTTTGGTGGGCAGTGCTAAAGAGCAATGTACAGCAAACTAAACCATGCAACTCATGTAGTGGTGCTCTGAACAGTGCAAAAGAGCAACATATTACTCATGTACTGATATTATGAGCAGTGCTAAAGAGCAATGTACAGCAAACTAAAACACATGACTCATATAGTGGGATTGTGAACAGTGCAAAAGAGCAATGTACAGCAACGCATGACTCGTACTGA